>NC_138187.1:29878086-30079898 GCF_964194105.1 Spermophilus citellus | reverse complement strand
AGATTGGGAATCATAAAAAACTAAAGGTGGAAAGTTCTTTCTGATATGCAGATGTTTACACATAATAAGGAAGAAGAAGGGAAGAATAGAAATTTATTACATTAGAAAAAGGGGAATGAAGGGAAGGGAAGGGAAGAGGGGATGAGAATAGGAAAGACAGTAGAATGAATTGGACATCACTTTCCTGTGTTCATATATGAATACTTGACCAGTGTAACTCCACATCTTGTACAACCACAAGAATGGGAAGTTATACTCCATGTATGTATAATCTACCAGAATAATTTCTACTGCCATGTATAACTAAAAAGAACAAACAACAAAAAAAGATGGGGTTGGGAACCAGACATAGTGGCACAGACCTGTAATCCCATAGATTGGGGAGGCTGAGGCAGGAGGATCACAAGTTCAAGGCCAGCCTCAGCAATTTAGGGAGCCTCTGGCTAAAAATAAAAAGGCCTAGATTCAATCCCTAGTGTCTCTCCTGCCCACACACAAAAAAAGAAAAAAAGATGAGATTGGAAGTGGCTGGTTACCAGTGGGGAGATTGGAGTGACAGGCAGGAAAGCCAGAGTTTTGAAGAGGGTTATTTAGTGGCATTTAAGCAAGGGGGACATGGTGTAATCAGGTTTGTGTTTGGGAAGGATTACTTTGACTGTAGAGAAGGGGAGAACGTAGAACAGGTAACCAGTGCTGGAGAAAGGACAGGGACAAGGACTTAGGGCCAAGGCTGGGGATGGCGGAGAAACAATAACATCAATGGTGAGGATAATGCTTGATAACTGTGTAGGTGGTAATTTTTTCTGAGACAGTAGGTGGTAGGGAGCAGGAAACAAGTTTGGGCCCATAATGGTGGGAACCACAGGCTCAGTTCTGACAAGCTAATTCGAGGTGACCAAAAAAATATATAGGATTTTTTTTTTCTTTGTGGTGCCAGGGCTAGAAGCCAGGGCCTGGGCACACTGGGCGTACTCTCTACCACTGAGCCGTGCGCTCACCCACCAGTGGGGAAAGTTCAGTGGGCTGGGGTGGGGGAGGCTACAGTGATGGAAAGAGGTGAGTCTTTGTGATTAGAGAGTCATCTCATGGTTTTTGGCGGTTTGTGTCAGGATAGGAAAGGCCTGCCCAGGATGGTGGCCTCGGGCCTGTCCAGCTGTGTCTTTCATTGTCATTACTCCTTTTGTTTCTTCTGTCCAGGGAGTGGGACCGGGGCCGGGAACGCCGCAGTCGGGGTGAATATCGAGACTATGACCGGAATCGTCGGGAGCGCTTCTCTCCTCCCCGCCATGAGCTCAGCCCTCCACAGAAGCGCCTGAGGCGGGACTGGTGAGTTGGCTTCAGCTTCTCTTCTTCAGTGTTGGTTCCGGGGCCTCGGCTTCCTTCCCTTGCCTCTGCAGAAAGCTTCTCATTTCCTTCTCTCAGACTTCATATGACCATTGTTTCTTAGTCCTTTTAAACTCTTGGGTGGGAGACGTGTTCTGTGTTCTGTGTGTGCCCCTCCCTCTGGCCCTCCTCTGTGCTCTGGAAAGATGATTCTGGTTCTTTGTCTGATTTTTGTGTCCCCTACCCTCAGGGATGAGCACAGCTCTGACCCATACCACAGTGGCTATGACATGCCCTATGCTGGGGGTGGTGGGGGCCCAACTTATGGCCCTCCTCAGCCCTGGGGCCACCCAGATGTACACATCATGCAGCACCACGTACTGCCTATCCAGGCCAGGTAAAGACGTGGGGTTCTGGGAAGAAGGCTTGGGGAACAGTTTGGGCTGCTGGAGCCGGGGAGTAAGCTAGGGCGCAGGGCTGCCTGTGGGTGGTAGCACTTGGTGCTGGGGGTGGTGGGCCAGGCAGGCGAGCAGCTGGCTACCTTGGTGCCCCTATCCCCCCACCTCTTCTCCCACAACCAAGACTTCCTGTCCACCCCCAGGCTGGGCAGCATCGCTGAGATTGACCTAGGTGTGCCGCCACCGGTGATGAAGACCTTCAAAGAGTTCCTCCTATCGCTGGATGACTCTGTGGATGAGACCGAGGCTGTCAAACGCTATAATGACTACAAACTGGATTTTCGCAGGCAGCAGATGCAGGATTTTTTCCTGGCTCATAAAGATGAGGAGTGGTAAGTGCCCCTCCTTCCCTGCCACCTTTCCTTGGCATGTTTCCCCTGGCCCTGCCAGTGGGGCTGCAGCCCTCTCCTACTCCCATTCCCCAACCTGGAATTTCCTGGGGGTGGGGGAGGGAAGTATAACAGCATTGGCTGATGGGGTCTCCTCCTTACTTTGACTGCCAAGGCCCCCTCCCATGCTCCCCCAATCTCCCTTCTCCACTGTCCTCACCTGGGACACCTCCAGGCAGCTGGCCAGAGCCACCTGGCTCCTGGGGGCAGCAGATTGCTTCCCACTTTCTGGTATTGGGTCATTGTCATCCCTGATCACCAGGACCCAACGTGGCTGTGGCATCCTCCCAAAAGCGACGAGTGACTCCAGACAAGAAAAGCAAAGATCTCAGGGTCATTTGACAGAAAAAGAATTTTAATTTTTTTTCCTTTTGTGGATGTTTTAATTTTAATCAACCATCTTTTCCCCCCTCCTGCTCCTCCTCCTCCTCTCCTCTTTCTGCTCCTCCTCCTTGAAAAGAGCCAGAACTGGGAACTACACCCGCTCATCGACGGAGCTCGGAGCAAACCCACCTCCACCCCCACCATACCCAGCCCATACATGAGCCCCTGGGCTGAGCCGCGCTGCCCCGGCCAGGCAGACAGGCAGGGCACTGCTGTGCACAATGCAGCATTTAGCTGAATGTGATTGCTCAGGCAGTTAGTCAGTCAGGGCCCCCACCGCGGAGTCCCGCGGGGGTGGGGCATCTGGGCCGGGCGCCCCAGCCAGGAGCCAGCCGGTGGCCCACCAGCCAGCATGGGCCCTGGGCGCCACTAGTTAAATCTTGAGCTCTGTTTGACCAAGCAGCCAAGGTAAAGATCCTGGAGATGACGCCTGCGGCTTTCCTTTCCTCTCTGCTCAACTGTGGTTCTGTTCTGTCCTTACCATCCCTTCTTCCTGACTACCCTGTGTGTCTTGTCTTGATCTCACACACCTCTCATTCTTTCTCTGTCCCTGTTCTTGCTTTCTGCCTAACACTTCCTTCTTCTGGTTTTTTCATTTTGTCTAATGCTTAGTTTTTTCCTTGGTTTTCAATTTCTGGGCCTTTCTCACTCTTCCTCCTTCCTTTCTCCTTTTTCTCATATTCCTAATTTCTTCTGTTTTTTCCTCCCCAAGGTCCTATTGAAATGTTTTATTTTCATGCCCCCCCCCAACCCTCCAGCACTCCTTTTTCTATCCCGGGGGCAGTTCCTGAGGCTGTGTGGGCACTTGGTTCTCCCTTTGGTCTTTTCCTGTCCCTTCACCATCTTGCTTATCTTCCCAAGGGGGGAGAAAATGGCCTGCCTTTTGGCTTTTGCTATCCAGTGCACTTCAGGTTTCCTTCTGTCTTCCACCGAGGGGTGGAGGGAGTTGGTGGGCACCTTTCTCATAATGACTGTAGTCTGGGGTCAGCAACAAGAGGGAGGTTCTTTGGGGCCTGCAGTTACTGTAGCCCTCCTCTCTGGAGCTTGGGAAACTACTCCTGTTTAAGTTAGTGTTTCCCAAAGACTTGAAGCTGTAAATCTGCCTCTCCAACCCTGGCCTCCCCCTGTAGTTGTTGGTTTTTGCAAATCCAGAGCTCTTAGTTCCTGGTTGTTCTCCAGGTGTTTGCAGAGCACAACCTCTGGTTCCTTTTGGGGTGTTGGGTGGTTCTAGTGCACCTCTCTCCCATAATCTCTCTGTTTTTATGACCTTTTATGGGTGTGAGGATGGGGGCTATGCCCTGACTTTCCTGGGCCCTGCCCCACAGCCTGGCCCTGGCTTCTGGTGACTATTTTGTCTTCCCTCCCCGCTTTCTTCTTAGGTTTCGGTCTAAGTACCACCCAGATGAGGTGGGGAAGCGTAGGCAGGAGGCCCGGGGGGCCCTGCAAAACCGACTGAGGGTATTCCTGTCGCTTATGGAGAGTGGCTGGTTTGATAATCTCCTCCTGGACATAGACCGAGCTGACGCCATTGTCAAGATGTTGGATGCTGGTGTGTGGACTTGGCTCATAGGGTGGAGGCTGTTTGGTTGGGATCTGGGTTAGGAAACAGAAGGAGATTGATAGCAGCCAGGGCCCTTGGATTGTGACTTCTGCCTTTGTTGGTAGCTGTGATTAAGATGGAAGGGGGCACAGAGAATGATCTACGCATCCTGGAGCAGGAGGAGGAGGAGGAGCAGGCAGGAAAGCCTGGGGAGCCCAACAAGAAAGAGGAAGGCCGGGCTGGACCAGGCCTGGGGGATGGAGAGCGTAAGGCCAGCGATAAGGATGACAAGAAAGAAGAGGGCAAACAGGTTAGTGTGTGGCCTCCAGAGGAGCTGGCAGTAGGGCTGTGCATTGGCTGCGGTGGAAGGGGGGACTTCTGGGCTTGGCTGTGGAGGGTGAGAAGGGCTCTGAAGCAGGTGAAGGGGAGATAGGACTCTCCAGGAATCTCTACCTGTAGGCTGAAAACGATAGTTCCAATGACGATAAAACTAAGAAGTCCGAGGGCGATGGGGACAAGGAAGAGAAGAAGGAAGACTCGGAGAAGGAAGCCAAAAAGGTGGGGTGTCTTTCATGGGGGCAGCTGGTGAGGGCTGTGGTCAGGGCTGTCTTGACTTGACCCTGTTGCTATGGCTCCCACAGAGTAGTAAGAAACGGAACAGGAAACACAGCGGTGATGACAGCTTTGACGAAGGCAGTGTGTCGGAGTCGGAGTCGGAGTCTGAGAGTGGCCATGCTGAGGAGGAGAAGGAAGAGGCTGGTAGGTCTTACTTTCTGCGTCTAGTCCTCCTCCTGCATGGGCCTCTGTGGGGCGGGGGGCTGATGAAATTGAGGGGAGGTGTTAGGTGGGGACAGTGACTGGTTGGGGGTGGTAAAAGCTCTTCTATCTGCTGCATTCTCACCCCCTCGCGTGTAGAAGAAGCACTGAAGGAGAAGGAGAAGCCCAAAGAGGAGGACAGGGAGAAGCCCAAGGACGCTGCCGGGCTGGAGTGCAAGCCCCGGCCCCTTCATAAGACCTGTTCCCTCTTCATGCGCAACATCGCGCCCAACATCTCCCGGGCCGAGATCATCTCTGTGAGTGGAGAAGCTGGTATTAGCGCAGGGCTGGCTCCAGGCTCAGGTCCTTGGGGTAGCGGTGGAGAGAGGAGGTCTGGTGCTGCTGCGGTTGCCTTTGATAAGGGAGGCCCCTGCCTCTTGCGCTGTGGCACTCAGGTGGTGGTGTTCTTGAACTCTTGGCTGGTTTTTCCTTGCCTGAGGATGGGAGGGGTTAAAAGGCACTTCCCCAGGGTTCTGAGTGGGGATTGGAGGAAGAGGTGAGTTCTGAATCATTAAATGGGGTTTCTGTTACTTTGCTTCCTGCAGCTTTGTAAACGGTACCCAGGCTTTATGCGTGTAGCACTGTCGGAGCCTCAACCTGAGAGGAGGTGAGGAACTGGACCCCTTGGAGAGAAGATGCAGGGTCGAGGTTAATGGCTAGCACCTCTCCATTCCATGACCGTGCTGATGTTCGTTCTTGTGTAGGTTTTTCCGTCGTGGCTGGGTGACCTTTGACCGCAGCGTTAATATTAAAGAGATCTGTTGGAACCTGCAGAATATCCGAGTGAGTTCTAGGAGTGGGGCTTGTTGGAGGATGGGACTGTGGCTCTCTATGCCCACGTGACCTGACTCCCTTGTGTGTTCAGTCTGCTTGTTTTACTTACTTCTGTTCCTGAATGAGCTCTGAGGACAAGACAGACACTTTTTGGTCCCTGTCCTCAGGGAGCTCACAGTCTAATCACTGATATTCGCAATGGGGATCAGTCTCTAAGTTGCTGCTTCTGGGACAGTAGGCCAGCTTTCTGATTTTGTGTTCTTTCTAGCTCCGGGAATGTGAACTGAGTCCCGGTGTGAACAGAGACCTGACTCGTCGTGTCCGCAACATCAACGGCATTACACAGCACAAACAGATAGTGCGCAATGACATCAAGCTGGCAGCCAAGCTGATCCATACGCTGGATGACAGGACTCAGCTCTGGGCCTCTGAGCCTGGGACACCTCCTCTGCCAACAGTCAGTGACTTCCCAAGAAGCTGTTTCCAAAGCAGCTGATACCACCTCATTCTCCTGATACTTGATCTCCCCTAATCTGTAGCAGTGATCCCTTGGGCCCACCCACATCCTCACTTAATTGCCCCTTTCTGCCCCTGGGAAACATGTCCAACTTCCAGCAGGACAGACTGATGGCATTGTTTGTGGGCTAGGGCAAGACAAGTATAAAAATAAGAAAAGTATTAGGAGGCGGAGGTCAGAATTTATCCAGGGAGCCCTGAACTCCTTTCCCTTCCACGGTGCCTTCCATTGCTGGCAGTCCCTGGGCTCCCTGCGCTAAGATTTGCTCTTTACTTCTCCGGCTCCCTCCCGATCAGAGTCTGCCTTCGCAAAACCCAATATTGAAGAATATCACTGACTACCTGATTGAGGAAGTGAGTGCTGAGGAAGAGGAGCTGCTGGGGAGCAGTGGAGGGGCCCCCCCAGAGGAGCCGCCTAAGGAAGGGAACCCAGCAGAGATCAATGTGGAACGGGATGAGAAACTGATCAAGGTGCCAGCTATAACTGTGGGGTATGCAGGGTGGCTCAGCAGTGAAGGGGTGGAAGTGGTGACCAGTGGCTTCCTTTTGCCCATAGGTGTTGGACAAGCTCCTTCTCTATTTACGCATCGTACATTCCTTGGATTATTACAACACCTGCGAGTACCCCAACGAGGACGAGATGCCCAATCGTTGTGGCATCATCCATGTTCGGGGGCCCATGCCTCCCAATCGAATCAGTCATGGAGAAGGTACACTCCAGCGCCCCATTCTGTTTCCCATTTTCTCCCCAGTGGCCTCTGCTCCCCTCCTTTCCTGTCCCTTGCTTCCAGCTCCTGTCTCCAGAATAACTATCTCTGGTCCCAACCATAGTGTTGGAGTGGCAGAAGACCTTTGAGGAGAAGCTGACTCCACTACTCAGTGTGCGGGAATCCCTCTCAGAGGAAGAGGCTCAGAAGATGGGTCGCAAGGACCCTGAGCAAGAAGTGGAAAAGTTTGTCACCTCGAACACCCAGGAACTGGGCAAGGATAAGTGGCTGTGTCCTCTCAGTGGCAAGAAGTTTAAGGTCTGGGATGTTAGAGAATTAGTGGGGTAGAATGTTGGGAGGAGAGGGTCACAGGAAGGCCCCCAAAGGCCCTGGAAGGAAATAGTCATTGGCCCAGCAGGAGGGAGGCTGTTGGCCTTCCAGGTTGGGTCTGGGAATGAGGGAACCCATATCACTTGCTCTGTCCTGACCCTCTCCTCTCCACCCAGGGCCCTGAATTTGTTCGCAAACATATCTTCAACAAGCATGCAGAGAAGATTGAGGAAGTAAAGAAAGAGGTGGCATTTTTTAACAACTTCCTCACGGATGCTAAGCGCCCGGCTCTGCCTGAAATTAAGCCAGCTCAGCCACCTGGCCCTGCCCAGAGTAAGATACGATCCATGGGGGGTCTTGCATCTCCCCTTTGCCTGTCCATGGATTCCTATCACCCCGCCCCCCCAGAAGTGTCTACCCCACCCTCAAGCCTATTTCTAGAAGTCATTTGTTCTTGTGTTCCCCTCTCCCCGCAGTAATTCATGTCCCTTTCCGTGTTGTACTCCCCCCAGGCTTGACCCCGGGACTCCCCTACCCACACCAGACTCCCCAGGGCCTGATGCCCTATGGTCAGCCCCGGCCGCCCATCTTGGGCTATGGAGGTGAGTGTGGGAGGGAGCTGAAGGGGTGTAGTGGTTGCACGTAGCTGGGAGGAAGAAAATTGAGGCCCTGGCTGAGGTCAGGGTTTTCAATTCAACACTGATCTTTCTCACAGCGGGTGCTGTCCGCCCTGCAGTCCCCACAGGAGGGCCTCCATACCCGCATGCCCCATATGGTGCCGGCCGAGGGAACTATGATGCCTTTCGAGGCCAGGGTGGTTATCCTGGGAAACCTCGCAACAGGTGAGACTGAGCTCAGATGTCCAAGTTTTCTTGCCTCCTTCAAAACTTGGGGACCTTCAATTCTCATCCTGCTTCCCTTCTTATCTTACAGGATGGTTCGTGGAGACCCAAGGGCCATTGTGGAATATCGTGATCTGGATGCCCCCGATGATGTTGATTTCTTTTGAGCTGTGTCCGCTGTCCCCCATTCCTATCATCTATAATTGTGATTGCCCTGTCCCATCAGCTGAGAATTTTTTTTGTACGTTCAGACATACTGCCAATAAAAGCACTTCAGTAGTGACTTGTAACTCAGCGAATGTTATACAACTTCCCAAATCATCCCAGACACTAGCAGGGGCTGAGGTTAGCTGGGCCTTGCCACTTTATTTTTGATGCTGACAGTCCCACTCTGCTGGGACACCTTTTGGAAGTAAATAAGAACACATGTATGCAATCAGTCTCAGTCCAGGGTGTGCTGATTCTTCTCAGAGTTAGGTCTGGTCAGGCACAGGTTGTAGAAGGAGTTGGGGTCAAAGGCTGTGCTTACCTCTTGCCAGCCAACCCGCCTGGCAGCCTGTAGTTCACTAGGGTGTTTTGGAGTGCCCCAGTAGTGAGGGTCCAGTATCAGGACATAGGCTTCGGTGCCTGGGCCCAGGCAGACTCCCAGCAGGGCCTTGGACTGGGCATCCGCATCCCCTCCCACCATCACTGGGCCGCCGCCTGAAGTGAAGTGTGAGTAAAGCCTCCCCAGCTCCCCTTGAAGCCCTGCTCCACGGGGCACATGGCACAGGCGCCCCTGGGGCCCTCCGAAGTGTGCGAGGCAGAGGCTGGCTTCTACGCAGCCGATCCAGCTCTGGGAGCCCCGGAACCCTGGGGGTTTGTCGCCCATGTCCTCCAGGGCCGCCTGTATGGCGACCAATCCAGGTACGCCTGTAGACTGGCCCTCTGGCCACGAGCACAGCGTTTGCAGAGTACGGTAGCCACAGCCCCAGCCCCGGTCGTCCAGCCCGTCGCAACCATAGTGATAGTAGAGGTAGTGGCCCGACAGGAGGGCCACGCGAGCGGCGCCTCGGCACGGCGGGGCTAGGCCCAGGTGGACGTCCTTCAGCTGCGCCAGGACGGCCAGATGCGTCTTTTCAGCGGCGCAGGGAGAACTCCGGGTTCCAATGCTTTCTCAGCCTCAGATGCTGGGCTAGCTGCAGGCAGGACGGGCCCCAGAGATGTGCGCGGGGACGGAATCGAAGCCACCAGGCGACCCAGACCCACAGACTCCCACCATGCATTGGTGCTCCGATCCGCCAGTCTCACTGCGCAGGCGCGAGATTCGGCGGGACGGGGGCGGGGCCCTAAGCGCAGGCGCCGTGGGCAGCGCTACAGAGGTGGCGAGTTAGGCGTCTTCAGCCCCCCACTCCTCTACCAAGTCGGCCCCGGTGATCCTGGCGTTCTGCCCCGACCCCGGCTCCCCAATCTCGCAAATTCCGGTGGCTGTAACAGTTTATTGGCAGCCCAGAGGGGCGAAGGCACCGCGGGGGAGGGAGCTCGGCCCGAGACATGCAGAGGAGGGGGAACCCCGGGGGGATTCGGGGTCGGGTGGGCAGGGGCTGGTCTGTTATATCCCAGCCCTTTAATAAATAATATATACAGCGAGGGGGCCGGGCGGGGCGGAGGGACATGGGGTCTCGCCGGAGTCACAGGTCTGAGCAGCGATCCTGCTTGCTGTAATGGTCGAACTGGTTCTTCCAGTGCACCATGTAGGAGCTCCAGCGGTGGAACTCGGCCTTCCACTGGCGCTCTGCTTCGTCCAGCGTGTCTGCGGCCAGGGCACCCGGCAAGTGGTGGGAGGACGACAACATCCAGAAGATTGGGGAACGGACATGGAGGAGGGGCGTGAGCGCAGGGCGGGGGGGGGGGACACACACGGGGAATGTAGGAGGCCACGTGGGATGGTGGAAAGAGGATCAGGAGAATCAGGAAAGACAGTAGAGGGAGGATGAAGGTGGAGGCGGGGCCAGAGGAATATGGTAGAAAGGAGAGGAGGAGGAAACGCCAGAAGACCGGAGGGACACATAGGATCAGAGTGGGGAGGGTCCACGGGTTGGTGGGGAAGAGAGGAGAGACAGAAATGGTTGACGGTTATAGCCCCGCTGGAGGGGGTGGGGGTGTTATCCAACCCCGGGTCTTCCCTCTGCCCCCAACATCAGGCTCAAGCTCCAAAGGATAATTATATATATATATGACTTTTTCATTTCCACGTAAACAAAGGCGTGTGGGTCCCTGAGACTTTCCAGTTTGTGTCTCTCGGTTTGAGGAGGGAGGGGGCGCTGGGTCCCTGAGAAGGGCCTTTCCCCGCGGAGGGGCCCCCCATGGCCGGAGGGGGAAGAGGCCGTGGTCACAGCCGCTGAAGCCGGGAGAGGTGGAGGTGGAGGAGGAGGAGGAGGAGGGACAGGGAGAGGCCGGGCCTGGGCCTCGGGGCAGCCTCCCCATGGGCGGGGCCTGGGCAGGTGCAGGGAGCCTCCGAGGCTGGGGGGAGAAGAAAGGGGTTATACCCAGCCGGCTCCCACTCCCTTCTCTTTGCGACCCCTTTCTCTCCCCTGTTCCCAGCCCCTGCCCGCTGGCCCCCGCGTACCAGTGGCGCTGAGCAATTTGGGTAGAAATCGGTTCCAGAAGGCGCAGGCCTGGGCGCGCAGCCCCCGCCGCACCTCCAGCGGCCGCAGATTGAGGCTCACGTACTGCTGCGCACCTGCAGTGTATGGTGGCCACTGCGGGCCCTTGGTGTTGCGCGGGTCGTTGGGGTCCCTGCGGAAGGAAAGGGAAGGCTCAGTCCCATTCAGGCTTGTGGCTCCCAGATGAGGAACGAAGATGGGGACGGGGGGGGGGGGCGGGAAGCATTCCCTTACTGACCCTGGGCTCTCTTTAACCTCTTGGGGGCCACCATTCCTCCCTTCCACCCCATCTCCAACCCTTTCTTTTCCTTCTCCAGTGTCCCCCGTCATTTAGGAGTCTACCCTTTCCTCCTGCATTTCGTCTCTTTTGTACCTTTCCCTCAGTTTTTCTGCTCTTTGTCTTTTCCCATTTAAAAAAAAAATGCTAGGATTTATTGAGCCCTTATTGTGTAACCAGATGCTGTCCTGTCTCTACAAACATCACCTTGGCTTTGATGCCAGATTTGTTGCTCTCTTCTTAAGACAAACTGGTGTTTGTGCGTGCACGAAGTGTGAGAGTGTATGTGTGTGTGAAAGAGAGGGAGAGGGAGAAAATCACTGTTGGTCCAATTTAATCCAGCTCTACATTCCACTCCTAACTCTCCTAACTCCTTTGTCTTGGCCTTGATCATCTACCTCTTGTCTTGCCTTCCTCTGAAGGAGGCCCCATCCTGCCTGCCTTCTCTAGGTCTTCTTTGTCTTCTCCACTCTTCCCCTTTGTCTCATTTCCTTTGTGAAAGTTTGCTCTCCTCTCCTGCCTTTCCTCTATGTGCTCCCTCTGTTCCCCTAACCCCCAGAGACCCTCCCTTTCCCAGCGCTGCTGACCCTGTGCGGGCAAAGTTGGTCCAGTATCTCATCAACCGCTGGGCAAAGATTCTTTCCTGGACAGTGTAGTTCAGTGAGGGGTCCAGGGGAAGCCCAAAGATGAACTCAATCTCGTAGCCATGGGGCACCCCCATCCAGAGGGGCCAGGAGAGCGTGGAGGCACGGTGTTCAAAGATGTAGGCATAGACTCGGGCCCCCTGGGCTGCCAGTCGCCCAGCTAGCTGAGCCGCAGGGCACACGACATTGTGGTCACCCACCACGGCACTCATGGCTTCCCTCAGGCGCTCCGGGTCCTCAGGGTGCAGCCAGTCTGTGTAATGCAGGACCACAGCCTCGGCCGCCAGGTCACTCACCTGGGGGACCCCGACCCGCACCCCAGCCAGGAACTGGGCCCGACTGATGAGAGATTCGTTGTCTTTGCTGAAGCCTGGGGCCCCATAAACCAGAAAATAGGAGCCCTCATCCTTCACCACACCCACCAGCACCTGGGGGTGGAGGACAGGATGGAGGGAAGGGGCACAGACAGACAGGTGGAAAGAAACAGACAAACAAAGAGCCAGAGAGATGAACAGTTATAGACCCAGAACCACGGAGGAAGAGTGAGATTGGGGAAGGGACTGAGAAAAAAAGGAAATGCACCCACAGTTCCTGTCCTCTCCACCCTGCTGACCACCCTTGGATCTGAGCCCTCAGGGGGAGGGGATGGCCACGGGCCCAGAAGTCTGGACCTCTGAGAGTGGGTCTGGAGGAGCCCACATCCCCAGCTCCCTGGGGGGCAGGGCAGGGGCAGGGTGGGTGAGACCCAGAGGAACCCAGTTCACCCCTGACAGCCACTAGTCACCTGCAGGCCGTGGAAATCTCCAGCATTGATGAGGGCCTCAGGCGTGTCACTGAGGAAGTCTCCGTCCACCACAGGCACGAAGGAAAAGCGGAAGATACTTTCCTGAGGCAGCACCTGCCACTCGTGGTCTACCAGGTCTTGAGCTGGCCGTGTCCGCAGGCAGGCTACTAGCTCTGTGTCATTGCCACCAGAACCCCCCGGGGGACAGCCAATGAGGCGGGCCAGCAGTGTGGCCCTGCGGCGGGCCTCCCCCATGCCCACAGTGGCCCAGGGTCCATTGGGTGCACCGCTCTGCAGCACAGCCCTATGGAAGAGGCTCCTGCTGGGTGGGGACAGCAGGTGCATGCCCACTGAGGCGGCACCTGCACTCTCCCCAAACAGAGTCACCGACGTTGGGTCACCCCCAAAGGCTGCCACATTCTCTTGCACCCACTGCAGTGCTAGCCTCTGATCCAGCAGACCCACATTGCCTGGGGCCTCTCGGCTCCCTGGCAGAGCTAAGAAGCCAAAGGCTCCCACTCGGTAGTTCATGGACACCAGCACAGTCCCCTCAACCTGTGCCAGAAAGCGGCCATCATACACGTCCAAGGAGGAAGCCCCACTGTAGAAGCCACCACCATAGATCCAGACAAGGACAGGGGTGGGGGATGCAGGCCGGGGGTATGGTGTCCACACGTTGAGGTAGAGGCAGTCCTCGCTTAGCTCACGGTTGGGGTTCCACATCTCAGAGCCCTCAAATCCAGGGTACAGGGTGTCCACATATTGGTAGCAGACACTCTGGAAGGTCGTAGCGTCCAGCACCCCTGTCCAGGGCCGCTTGGGCTCCGGTGGTAGAAAGCGGCGGGGCCCCACAGGTGGCTCGGCAAAGGGGATGCCCAGGAAAGCAGAGACGGGGCCCCCAGGGGCCTTTAGGCGGATGCCCCGCAGCCGACCCCCACGGACAGTTACCAGCAGTTCTGGGTCCTCTCGGCCCTCAGCCCCGGCCCCTCCTCCCAGGAGAGAGAGGAGGAGGAAAAGGAGTGGGGAAGCTAGGGAGGGCGTGTGCAGGGGACACCACGGGGGCCTCATGGCTGCCAGGGCAGGCGGTCGTCTGCTGGGAGAAAGAAAGGCAAAGGGTAAAGGCTGCAGGCCGCCAGGAGGGAGGAGATTAGGTAACAATCTTGCCCAAGGATTATCTCTTTGCTGCAGAGGAGGTGGGGCAGGTTGGCAAGAGGAGGAGAAAAATAAAGGGAGGGAAGAAGACAGGCAGAGACAAGGACATAGACAGGCAAGAGGGGACAGAGCAGGCAGACACACACACCCAGACAAATGCAGGTTAACAGAGAGAAGATCTGCCAATGCATACCCTCCAGGGCCCCGTGGGGCCCACCGCCCTCACCTTCCTCTGGCTCTGTTGCTTGGGCTGGGCAGGGTGCTTGCAATGCGGGCACCAGAGGCCGCAGTCCACGCACAGGCCACAGGACAGGGGCGGGGCCCTCACTGACGGGCGGTTCCAGCTGGGGGAACTTGCTCGGCCTAAAGGCACAGCCCTAGTCTCTCCTGGGTTGGCCAGCGCCTTGGCCCTAGGGGAAGTGGTTTGGACATTCAAGGTGTGGGAGCTCCAGATCCTGGAGCACCCCAAATCCTGCCTACTCCACATCCTGCCCTACCCTGCCTCGCCCCATCTGCTGTCTGGCATCGCGCGCTGGTACCCGTCGGTTCCCATCAGCAAAACCCCGCCTTGCCTACTCCCAGCGAACAGGCTCATAGGCCCTGGACCCCAGGATGCGAGACCCTATCCGTCCGGCGTTGCAGTACACGCTGTTGCCGGCGGGGGGCAGTAGAGACCGAGAAGAGGACTGCGCTCTCCGCCCCGAGCCCGGGAGCCGGGAACTTGGGGTGGGGGCCTGGGAGCTCGCGGGTATCACACAGGGGCCTGAAGGGCGAGCCGGGACGCCTGTGTTCCCGGAGCTCCGGAGATCCCCGGCCGCAAGGGCGGGGGCGCTATTTTGGGGTAGCAGCTGCTGCGATTCCGGCATCTCCAGCCAAGGGATCAAAATTCCCCGGGTCGGAACTCCCCCCTCTTCGGCGGTCACCCCTCATCCAGCACTGTCTCCCTGAGCTGGGGGTTGGTGGTGGTGTTGGAGATTAACTAGGAAACCCGAGTGGGGCTAATTATAACTCGGGGCTTCCGCTGAGCGTCCCCTTCCCCCAAAATAGAGACGGAGTCTCCGCGGGAGGGGGTCCCAGGCCTCGGAGGGGGCCTGGGCTGGGCTCTGCGCAGGGACTCTGGGGTCGCTCCACTCTGGGTACAGGGGCATCCAGGAGGGCGCCAGGAACCTGCGCAGTTTGGGGTCCGCCCCAAACGGGGCATCTTCTAGTGGTCTCAGACTTGGGGCTAGCGGGGAAGGGGCGCTCGGGGGTCCCGCAGGAATTCTAACCTCTGGAGAGGCAGCGGACGGCCCAGCGGGCTTCGGTAAGTGTGCGGCGGCGAGGGAAGAGTTACCCAGGAGTGCGGGGCGGCGGGGGACGCCGCTGGGCAGGCCCGGGGGCGCGGTGGGCGCCAGGTTTGGAGGCCTAGATCGCTCCGGTGGCGCACGGTCCCCGGCACGCCGAGTGGCCGCCGGCTGGGGGAGGGTCCCGGGCGGGGCGGGGGACTCACCTGAGGCGGCCGAGCCGGGCCAGGCCGCGCCGGGAGCAGGAGGCGGCCGATGTTCCCCGGCGCAGGCTGAGCCGACTCTGGCAGCCGCCGCCTCCAGCCCCCCGCACACACCCCTCTGGGCCGCACGGCGCCCCCGCCCGCCCCCGCCCCCGCCCACTGTCTCCGCCCCCGCCCCTCCCCGCTGCCCTGGGCTGCCACCTCCCCTCCTTCTCCCTCCCTCTGAGCCAAGACCCGTGGACCCGGGGGGCCCAGACGCACTCCAGTGACAGTCGCCCACAGACGGACAGACACGCCGTGACAGGCGCGACCTGAAGACCCGCATCGGCGGAGCAGACACCCACGTGACAAACAGACGGACAGAAGCCTGCCGAGATAGACACACACGCAGGCGACAGTCTCCTGTAGTGACAGAGACTTTCACAGACGGACCCACACACTGACAGCCTCGGCGCAGGCTCGGAAGTTATTGCTAGGACGAGGGGTTGAATAATTGAGCCTCTCTGGCCCCGACACAGCCAGGGGTGGCATGGGAGGAGCGACACGTGAAAGTGTGTCTGAGGACCCCTTCAGTGTGGCACTGGTGGAGAAAAGGTGACATGGGGCACTCCTGGGGCTGAGGGGACACCTGTGGGAATGAAGACGGGAACACAGGATCTTGATGGAAATCAGGGGTTCTCCCACGGGGAAAGGAGACCCTCAGGGAAGAAAGAGGTGACACGGGGACACCCCAGAAGGAAGGCCAATGTGGTGACACGCTCAAGGTTGCTGGGAGAGGCTGCACTCCGCTGCAGCAGTGGAAACTTCCGGAACCCCCGCGGGTGGGCTTGCGCTGGTCCCCAGACGGGTGACCTCGGACTTTCGTCACCAAGGTCTGGCAGGGGCATGACATCACCAGGCCAAGTTTTCATTGGTCGCCGCGGCCAGCAGGTGGGAGCGGCCTGGCCCGGGCGCCCCCAGCCTGCTCCAGCGGGCCTGAGCCGCACAGACCCCCGCGCCCCTCCCTCCATGGGGTCGTCCATGAGAGAGGTGCTGTCGCGGCGGGTTCCCCGCGTCCGAGGTGTCGGTGGAAACGGGACGCGGCACTGTTCCCACGCGAGTTCGCCGAGTGCCAGGGCCTGCTTATCCGGGACCGTTGGCTGGGGAGCTCCCGGGCCGTGGCGTGGGATACCGGCCGGCCCGGGCGAGCGTCGGGGCATGCGTGCGCGCGCGCGCGCGTGCGGCGGTGCGGGGCGCTGCGTGGGGCGGGGGACGCGCACGCACATGCTTTCTCTGGCTGCCCTGCGTCCCACAGCATCCCTGGTCTGCGTCCGCCACCAACTGGGAACGAAGGCACTGGGTCTCATGGGCTCGCGGAGAGTGGCGGGTCCGCCTGAATCCAGAGTCGAGCCTTTCCTGGGCCACGCGGAGCTGGCTCTCCAAGCTGGACCGTACCCAACACCCTCCCCCGGGCTCGCGGGAACCCGCCCCCGCAGGCCGCGCGGGATACCTACGCGGGGTCTGATCTCAGCTCCGCAGCCCTGGCCGCCAGATGGCGCCAAAGGCAGCCTTTCGGGTCCCGGAGTCTAGGACCGGGCAGGGGGCGGAGGACAACTTCTCATCATCTCTCTTGGGTCTCTGATTTCGTTCATTCATTCATTTATTAATGCAGTGTAGGTGATGGAACCCAGGGCTTCGCATCCAGGCTCTACCACTGAGCTATAGTCCTGGTCCTTTTCATTTTGATTTAGGATTTCAGTGAATTGCCCATGATGGCCTCAAACTTGAGATCCTCCTGCTTCAGCCTCCACAGCACCTGAGATTATAGGCATATGCCACCGTGCCAGTTCGGGCTCCATTCTTCAGGCACCTTAAAGCCTCTGCCAGGTTTTGCGGTGGAGACTGGGAGGGTAGGGACAATTTATCACCCAGTGTTATCACCAAATAATGATAGCTTAGGTGACTTAGCAAGTGAAGGGACTGAACAAGTTCTGGGAGAGGGCAGTATTGAGCCTGCTGCTGCCCAGTCAAGGAAAAGACAGCCAGTGTGGGCCGGAATCCCCGGCTGAGGCAACTGGGTTGAGACAAGTGGTTTCAGCCCAAGGGAACTGTGCCCAGGTGTGTGCAGGGCTCGAGGCAGCACCTGCTTGTTGTGGGACAGTCCCTGTGGGGAACCAGTGGGGAAGGGGTGGGTCGTGGAGCGTTCTGAAGCCAGTAAGAACTTAGTTGTCTTCTCAGAAACTGAGGGAGGTCAGTGAGCAGGAGAGAAAGAGAAATGGAGATGAAGTTCTTAGTTCTTAGGGACAGGAAGGGGGTGCCGTGGCTCACATCAGCACGTTCCCCCAGTGCCAGGCTGGGGGAGTGCAGAGCCAGGGCTGCCCAGGCAGCCAAGATGGAGGAACAGGTAATGTCCCCCCTGTAGAGAATAGGTTGGGATTTGAGGAGGGCGTCTTGTTCCTGAATGGAAAGTCCAGTGGGGTGAGTGTGTGAGGAGTCTTCAGGGAGCCCTGCTGTGCTCCGGGAGATGGGCCCAGGGCCACCAGGGTGACTTTAGCTTATGGTTTGTCTTACCAGTTGGAGGATGGGGAAACCATGAGGATGCTGCACTCATCTCAGAGGGTTTTTAATTTTGCAGGGATCCCCCCATTTCCAGAAGTTTCAGGATAAAAGTTGCTGGTGTTGGGTGATCCTCACATGCATTGGAAGAAGCCCTGGACTGGAGGTCCTGACTCCTGGGTGCTTGCCCAGTGCTCTGCTGACTGGCAGTGAGACTCTGGAGAGTCACGCTTCTTGTATGACCCTCAGTTTTCCCAGAACAATCAACTGAATTTGAGAATAGATTAGCATCATGGGAGCTGTGCCCAGGGGCTGGTCCCTTGGGTGTTGGGTAGGGTTCTTAAATCAACATTCTTAGCAAATCCTCAGGGAGGTCCTGGGAAGGTGGTCTGAGGCCACATGAAGAGTTATGCTGGACTGTGTGGCCCCAGGGTTAGTCTCATACTGACCTTTTCAGGAGCCACAGGCTGTATGGCTCAGTAGGAAGAGGGTGGTCTAGAAAGTAATGAGGACTTCGGGTGGATATGGAGTTGCCCTTGGTCATAAAAGGTGGATAGAGGGGCCAAGCGAAGAGAGGGGAGAAGCTGTTCCTTTCAGTAGGAAGGCCTGAGAGGCAGTGGGTGGGCTCTGGGTCCCCCACCCGGTAGGGAGATGAGACAGGCTTCCATTTATGGGTTCAGGCATAGATGTGATCAAGGTGCCACCTGTTCAACAGAATAGATTGGTGGCATTTCTAAATCAGTTTGTGGTGCACTTTGACTTTTCTTCTGTTTGTGAGGAGAAACCAGCAGACCTTTCTCTTTGGATCCAACAGATTGAAACAACTCTCAACATTTTAGACGCCAGGTTGTCATCTATCCAGGTTGTCACATTTGAAGCCTGTCCTTTAAGTGTCACTGGTGTCACGGATTCTGAAACCATTTCAGTGCAGTCTCAGCGGAACGGTACACAAGCCTCTGGCGCCCAGGAAAGTGAAGTATCATCCGAAAATATCTGACTTGTAGCCAGGGACCCGAGACCTGCCAGGTAGGTCAAGATGGTTCAAGTGAGTGTTCCAGCAGTGGCAGTGAGAAACTTTCTGGTGTTTGACGGTGAAAGTGAAGAGACTGAAAGAAAAGTTCAGAGAGTGAATCTTCTTGCAGTGAAGAAGCTGAATTTCTTTTTTCTTTTGGTGCCGGGGATTGAATCCAGGGCCACTTAACCATTGAGCCACATCCCCAGCCCTTTTTTTTTTTTGTATTTTATTTAGAGGCAGGGTCTCACTGAGTTGCTTAGCACGTCACCATTGCTGAGGCTGGCTTTGAACTTGCAATTCTCCTGCCTCAGCCTCCCGAGCTGCTGGGATTACAGGCATGCACTACTGTGCCCCAGCAGGAAGCTGGATTTGGATAAGAATGACATCTATGTGTGTAAGGCCATGTTCCTATTCTATGAGAGTCTGAACTCACTTCTTTGTAGAAGTGTCAAATAGCCTCATCTATACCACCAAGCTTCCTCCACGTTAAAAAGCATAAAGCACTTATAATCTGCCCCAAACAAAACAAGCAAGCGAAAACATGGACAGAATTTTCCAGAACAATCCTTCCTAGCTTGAGTCTCTCCCCAGCCTTTTGTCAACACAGGGACCTGGCCTGCCTCCGACTACGGCAACTTAACCACACGGCCCAACGTTGCCCCTCCTGGCAGTCTCAGGGGCCCCTACCCTCCACCTGTCTCTGCAGGAATGTCCTCTTTCACAACTTCTGTTTATCCCAGAATCAACCAGGCTTCTGTCCTCAGTTCTGCCAGTTCAGGGAACCCCTCCCCCTTTCTCTTACAGTCCTTGTCCCACCTCTGCTAACAAAAAGTATTCTCATCTCCATTTATTGGTAAAGATTCAGTTTAGCTGTGTGAGACAGAAACCCAAATAATAATGGCTTAAGCAAAACATAAGGGGAAAGTATTTTTCTCTAACATAAAAGAGAGCCAGAAGTTAGCCATGCAGGACAGGCTCAGTGTTGTCGATACCAGGGACCAGGTTTTCTTACACAATGTCTTGTTAACTTCACCATCTTCGGCTCTGACTTCCACAGCATGGTGTAAGATGTCTGCTAGAGCATCAGCCATTACATCTGCATTCCAGCCGGAAGGAAGGAGGAAGGTTTGAAGAAAGACTTCGTGTCTCCTTTTACAGACATTTCCTGGTGACTACACATAGCACTTGATTTTTACATCTGCTGGCCAGATCGTGATTCTAAGGTCGTAACGGCTGTGAAGGAGGTTCCAAGAGGTAGTCCTCATTCTGATAACTGTGTACTTATCTGAAATTTGGATGTCCTAGTATTAGGAAGAAGGAGGAACAGCCGTTGTCTGCCAAATCCCATGACACCTTCTTTTGCCTCTGTCAGTGCAGGAATGAGAAGCACTCATGAATCCCCCCTATTCCTCTTCCTCCGGCATTTCTATGACCTGTGGCCACCTTCCCCGCTGGTGATGTCTCCAGGACACACTGGTTCTCCTGCGACACTACCAGGTATTTTGTAACTAACCTGTTTACAGCATTTCTGTCCACTGAGGGTGCTGTTTGGGACCTGTGGGGCTCCCAGAGGAGGAGCATCCAGAGCAGAGACCCACAAAGGTATTGAGGAGGGGTGAGGGCAGTCACAGGGTCTTAGAGTGGTCCTGGGCCATGATTCGGCTCCTTCCACCATCCCCGAGTGCAGATGGGTTGGCTCAGGCAGAGAATGCTCCAGGCTGCCCTGCCTAGGGCTGGGTGGCTGATGGGGAGGTAATTCTCTAGCTCTCTGACATAGTAGGGTTGTTGTTCAGCAGAGTGGGGAGCCCGAGGCCACACAAGGGACACTCCTCCTTCTGCCCACCCTTTCCTGTCTCCCCTACTTCAGCTTGTCCCAAAATTCAGGGCTAGGGCCATACAGCTCAGTGGTGGAGTGCTTACCTAGCTTGTATGAGACCCTGGGTTCCATCCCCAGCATTACACGCCCACAAATTCAAACCTGATCCAAGCAACATCATTTCGCATGGGATGGGATGGTTCCTCCTTTGGGCTCATCCACTCCGTTTGTGCCTTCTCTCTCTCTCTCTTTTTTTTAAAGAGAGAGAGAGAATTTTAATATTTATTTTTTAGTTATCGGCGGACACAACATCTTTGTTTGTATGTGGTGCTGAGGATCGAACCCAGGCCGCACGCATGCCAGGTGAGCGCGCTACCGCTTGAGCCACATCCCCAGCCCAACCTTTCTCTCTTTTGCTACTTTTAAGCATTCTGTACATTTTTAAAACTTGTCTCTGCCCAGTCTTATTTTTCATAATTTTATAATTTTTTATAATTTTCATAAATTTATTAGTTATTATTGCTGAACTACAGTTTACATTATTGCCTATGCAATTCATCAAAGGTCTTTCTGCGGCCAGGCACAGTGACATAGGCCTATAATCCCAGCAGATCAGGAGACTGAGGCAGGAGGATCACAGATTTGAAGCCATCCTCAGGAGCTTAGTGAGACCCTGTCTGAAGATAAAAAAAAACAAAGAGGGCTGGGGTGTGCCTCAGTGGTAAAGTACCTCTGGGTTCAATCCTTACTACCTAAAAAACAAAACAAAGCAACCCAAAACATTGTTTTGCTTGTTCAAGCTCCTTTCCAGCTGAAGGTGGCAGGAGGTGTGGGGTTTTCATACCCTTGAGCTTAGGATTGATGACTACCGTTGGACCTTTTTTGTTTTCTTCCTCCCAGTACTGAGGATTGAACCCAGGGACCCTTTACCACAGAGCTCCATCCCCAGCCCTTTTTATTTTTTATTCTGAAACAAGGTCTCACTAAGTTACCCAGACTGGACTTGAACTTGTGGTCTCTGGCTTCATATAGCCCCTGAGCTTTATTTAATAGTTCTCATGGCGGGGGTGGCAGGGGTGGCGGGGGTGGGGGTGGGGGGGCGGGGTATGTAGTTTAGTTGAACTCTGGGTTGCCACTGGTCTTCTTGGTGTTGGAATCCTCCAGGAACTCCCTATGGACTCCAGCCCTGGCCCATCCCTGGCCCGCTGGCCCACCTCCCGCAGGCCCCAGCCAGCCCTGACGCGGTTTCTGTTTACATGTCAGCGATGGGTCTAGGATGACTTCTTGGGAACAGCTGGCGAGGTCCCACTAGGAGCTATCACAGTTTGACACCCAGAAAGCTCTGTAAATTGTCCAGGCTGGTCCTGGCTGGCCTGCAGGTATCAGTTGGCCAAGTGAGAGCCAGGCCGGAAGCTCATGTTCCTTAGATGACCTGGGGTGTGGTTCCAGGACACTGGGTAGTAGATACAGGGTTGGCATAGAAGTGGGAGGACCTGTCTGGGATCTCCCACGCCTGGCCCTGGGGACAGTGCAGACTCATTGCAAGGTAGATGTTGTGGCCAGCCATCCTGTGGCCAGCTGGAGCCTCTAGGTGAATGTCTGTGACATCAGGGACACCAGGGTGGGCTTGGTGAGTAGTCTAGATCTAGTGTTAGGTCTGGGGACCTGGGAGCTTCTGAGCCAGGCGCTCCCTGGACACTGTTCACTTTCTCCTCCCTCAGACCTTCCCCGAGGGCAGGCCCTGTCACCACTGCAACTTGACAGGCGGAAAATGAACAGTGATGTCTAGGGACATTACCTGTAGACTATGATGCCACGTTTGTTCAGTTTTTCAGCTGGTCAGTCAGAGGGACTCCCAGACTTTGGGTGAGAACTCTGACCTTGAAACTGAAATGCTTTGGAGCCACCTCCCCTTGTGTCTGTGACTTCAGAAAATTACCTCCCAGGGTCTCTCAGGCTCTCCCAGCCCCTCCTTTCTAAAAAGGGGTCTCCCGTGTGTGGGTCTCCCGTGCTTCCTGGGTACCCTTCCTCCCTCCTTCCTAACTCTCCCGCCATCCTCCATCGGTCAGTCTGTCTGTCTCTCTCTCTCTCTATTTCTCTCTTCCTTTATGGCCTCAGAGGGGGACCCAGCACGTCAGAGCTGTTAGCCATCCTGGACTGGGGTTAGAGGTGTCCCAGTGTAACGAGGGTGAGCAGGCACCAGGATACCCAGGCTGAGCCAGGGCCTCTGCGGTTTCCTCAAGCTTGGGGCCTCGCACCTCCCCTGACTTCCAGGCCTGGAGTCCTCTCTGCCTAGCAAGACAGGGCTGGCCTCAGCCAGGCCAGGGGCTGAGGGCAGGGGATGCTGACCTCCCTGGGTCGGTCAGCTTCTAGTCCTTGTGAACAAGATGCTAACAAGAACAACTCAAAGGAGGAAAAGTAAAATTCAGCTCATAGTTTCCAAGGTGCAGTCCGTGGTGGGCCAGCTCCACTGCTCTGGGCCCAGGCAGAGGCAGAACATCATGGCGGAAGGGTGTGGGGAGGAAAGCTACTCTTCATGGAAGCCAGGAAGCAGAGAGGGGGGAGGAGGCAGGATGATGTCCCCTTCCTGGGCAGTCCCAGTGACCTGCCTCCCCAGCCATGCCCCACCTGCCCACTGTTCCCACCCAGGAAGTTGCATTCAAACCAGGAGAGACCCATAGGGTCACAGCTCTCACAATCCAGTCATTTCATCTCTGAACATTCCTGCACTAACCCAGGAGCTTTGGGGGGACGCTTCATATCCAAGCCACGATGTCCCCTGTGGCTGGAGAGTCACTGGTAGATAGTACTTCCTGAGCCTGTGCAGCCTTGCCCCAGCCTGAACCCAGGGCAGCCTTTGTCTGTCAGGGCCCTGTTGCCCCACCACTGCCTGACACCTCTTTCTTCAGGGACCACTTGTGGAGATCCTGCCCTCTGCCCAGAGGACCCCATTTCCAGAGGCTCAGTTCTCAAGGGTGGAGGTTCAAGGGCATAGGGACCCTGCCCCAGTGTCCCCTGGAGAGGAAGAAGGTGGGAAGGAGGATACCAGAACCACAGGAACCCTGGTGAGAGGAAGGTGGGAGCTGCAGTCTTGCCACCATAAGTACTTCCAGCCCCCTGGCCAGCACCCCACTGCCCTGCCTTTCCCCTCCCAGATCGCTTGGGCCTGGGGCTCAGCCACAGTGGTGGGGTGGGGGCCGGGAGCAGCGGCAGGGGCTTCCTCCCACCTGTGTGCTGGGAAGGGTCCCAGCAGGTCCAGGTGAGGGACTGAGGCTGCAGGGAGGCTGGGCCACTGGCATGTGGGAGCTGCAGCAGGCAGTGGACCAACTCATAGCATCCGGGCTCTCTGGTCGGGAAGGACACCCTCTCTTTACTTCAGTAGTGACCCCTTCCCAGCTCTCTCGCACACACTATAGATGTCTGTACCGCAGGCAAGTAAGAGCTGAGGATCTCAGAAGAGTGAGATAAGTCATTTCCTGGCTGGGGATTGTGATTTATGTTACCTTTTATTTCTTTGGACAGTAATGGATTCTTAAAACTCAAAAGGTTGGGTTGGGGTTGGAGCTCAGAGGTAAAGCACTTGCTTAGCCTGAGTGAAGCCTAGGGTTCATTCTTAGCACCACATTAAAAAAATAAATAAATAAAATAAATTCTTGAGCTGAGGATGTAGCTCAGTTGGTAGAGTGCTTGCCTTGCATGCACAAGGCCCTGGGTTTAATCCCCAGCACCACACACACACACACACAAAAGTTAAATTCTTAAAAAAAAAAAACCTCAAAAGGTATAAAGATAAAAGACCTCTTACCTTCGTTTTCATCCCTAGGAACAAGGTTACATGTCAGTTCTTTTTTTTTTTTTTTTTAAGATAGAGGAGAGAGAGAGAGAATTTTTAATATTTATTTTTTAGTTCTCGGCGGACACAACATCTTTGTTTGTATGTGGTGCTGAGGATTGAACCCGGGCTGCACGCATGCCAGGCGAGCATGCTACCGCTTGAGCCACATCCCCAGCCCATGTCAGTTCTTTTTTTCTTTCTTTCTTTTTTTTTTTTTTTGATACCAGTGATTGAACCCCATCCCTTTTAAAATTTTATTCTGAGACAGGGTCTCACTGGAGTTATTTAGGGCCTTGCTAAGTTGCTGAAGCTGGCTTTGAGCTTGTGATCCTCCTGCCTCAGCCTCCCAAGCTGCTAGGATTTCAGGTATGCACCACTGTGCCTGATACATGTGTTAGTTCTGTAACATGCATTTCTCAATAGATCTTTCTGCCCCCAGCCTATATTTCCACATAAATTATAGCCTCCTGTATACACTGAATGCTGGGGTTTTATACTCATGTTGAAATTTGATCCCCTTCAAGGTGATCAGGGCTCTGTCCTCATGAATGGATTATTCCATTCATTTGATGTAGATTAATGAACTGATGGGCTAATAGGTTAAATGTGCACTGGGTCCCCTTAAAGCCAGTTTGGCTGCGTCTCTGCCAAGCGATGGTCTGAGCTGGACTCTGCCAGCAAGTGAGGCCGTCATCAGACAAGCTTCCTTGGCCTTGGACCAGAACCATGAGCCAGGATAGCATTTTTTTCTTTATAACATGCCAGTCTTTAGTGTTGTGCTATTAGCAAGAGAAAAATGGACCAAGACACTCTTGTTTTGCACTTGATTTTGTTAAAAAAGAAAAAAATCCCCCCTTTTCCCGAGTGCTGGGAATTGAACCCAGAGATGCTCTACCACTGAGCTCTGTCCCCAGCCAGGGTCTGGCTAAATTGCCCCACGATTCTCTTGGCCCAGCCTCCAGGGTAGCCAAGCTGGGCTGACAGTTGACCCCACTGACTTTTGCACATTTTAACCTAGTGACATATTTCAAGGATAGTTACACTTAAGTACACAGAAGTCCTCATTCTTTATTTTCTCCCTTTTTAACAAAAACATTCCCACTTTCCATCATCTCAATCTGGACAGTTGCTCAGTATTTCTTTGTCTTTCGTGACCTTGACACAGGTAAGAGCAGTTGTCGGCTATCTTGTAAGTTGTCCTTCCATTTGCTTGTGTCCTGTATTTGCTTATGATTAGGTTCAGGTAATAAACTTCTGTCTAAAACTCTCCAGAAGCACAGTGGGCCCTTCTCTGCACATCTGAGGGTGAGGTCCAGGATCATGACCTGTGGTGCCGCTTGGTTAAGGGTGCATCTACCAACCCCTCGGCTGTGTGGTTACAGTATTATTTTGGTCTTTGTAATTAATAAGCATCACAGCATTATTTATTTATTTATTTTGGTATGGGGGATAGAACCCAGGGGTGCTGGTGCTGTACCACTGAGCCACCTCTCCAGCCCTTTGGTTTTTTTTTTTTTTTTTTTGAGATGGGATCTCCCTGAGCTGTGGAGGCTGCTGCCTTTGAACTTGTAATCCTCCTGCCTCAGCCTTCTGAGTTGCTAGGATTACATGACTGTACCACTGCTCCCTGCCCCTAAAGTCTTATGTATGTACATATGTATGTACTATTACCATTATTATTATTTGTGGTACTGAGGACTGAGTCATATCCCCAGGCCTTTTTATTTTTTATTTTGAGACAAGGTCTCGTAAGTGGCCAAGGCTCGCCTCAAACTTGTTATCCTGCTGCCTCAGCCTCCTGAGTCTCTGGGATCACAGTCACTGCCACTGCCACTGCGCCTAGCCTAAAGTCTTTTATAAAAATAAGTAAGCTCACTGGGCACCATGGCATGCATCTTGTAATTCCAGTGGCTCGGGAAGCTGAGGAGGAGGATCCCGAGTTCAAAGCCAGCCTCAGCAATTTAGCGAGGTCCTAAGCAACTCAGTGAGACCCTGTCTCTAAATAAAATACAAAAAAGAGTCAGGCTGTGGCTCAGTGATTGAATGCCCCTGAATTCATTCCCTGGTACCAAAAAAAAAAAGTGAGCTTAATTCATTTTCTTTTATTTATATGACAGCTATTTTTCTCTTTTTTAATGCTTTTTATTTTATAACTTAAAATACTCTCATTATGTGGTCTATGCTTTCCTTTGTGTATTTTTTAAAATACTTTTATAGTTGTAGTTGGATACAATACCTTTATTTTTTAAATTTATTTTTATGTGGTGCTGAGGATAGAACCCAGCCTCTTGCACATGCTAGGTGAGCGCTCTACTGCTGAGCCCCAGCCCCAGCCCCCAACCTTTGTTATTTTTTTCTGATAATATGGAATATCTCAAGTTTGTTATGAGTGGTTTCTGTTACAATAAGTATGATTTCTATTATAGGCTTGACTCTGTTTCTTCTGTTGATTTCTTTTTTTTTTTTTAATTTTTTTTTAGTTATAGGTGGATACAATATCTTTATTTATTTTTATGTGGTGCTGAGGATTGAACCCAGGACCTCAGAGTGCAAGGCAAGCATTCTACCACTGAGCTACAATCTCAGCCCTGATTTCTTTTTTTGAGAAATAATGTGGTCAATATACTTTTCTTTTTCCAGGTCCCTCCCCTCCTCTGTGTCCGGTTTAATTATCGTTCCTTTGTACAGTCAAATATTTTAATACATTTATTGCTTATTTAATCAGCTTTAAGTGATATTAATGGGTCTCTTGCAGTGAAAGGTGAGAAAATCAGTATACATACCTTTCTAATTTTTTTCCTCTCAAATAACAACACATATGATTTTCACGTTGTCAAGTTTCATAATGTCTTCACTACTTTTTTTAAAAAAATAAATATTTGACCGTTTGTTGAGCACATAGTTTGTGATACTCTTGTTGGATGTCATATGACATCTTGACATTATGAGTCTGGCATCGGACTGAAATGACTTCTTGCATTTCCTTGGTTCCAGAGGGAGTACCCATTTAAACAAGCTGTTGCTCAGAGATGCTCACCATTTCGCCCAAGGCCTCACAGCTCCCAAGAGGCTGACTGGAGTTCCAGCTCCTGGCTCTTCTCGCCACCCAACACTGTAGATGAAGTTGGGAGTTGTTCTGTGTCTTTTATTCATTAATAAAACATCTGTGTTTAATTCTATAAATGACTACCTTACCCCCAAATATAAAACTTAAGTTTCCTGAGGTCTCTTCTGAAGAAGAGCAGCAAAGCATGGCCCCCAAGACATGGACTTGAGCTGGAGACTGTCCATTCTTGACCCGACCTCTGCCACTTGCCTAAGGTGTGTGGCCTGAGGAAGCCTCTTAATTTCTCTTTTGTTTCCTCATCTGTACAATGAGACTGATGATAATAATAATGATAATAATAATAATTATCATCATGTCCAGGGGCCTCTGTGAGTAGGAATGCACCCTTAACACAGTTCCTGGCACTCAGTGAAACACAGTACATGGCATTTAGCAATTACCAGGGACTGTATTAATCAATGGAATAAATAAGAAACAATAGACTATTTCAAAGTAACAAAACACCTGAGGCTGGGTAATATATAGAGAAAAGAGGTTTATTTAGCTCATGTTTTTGGAGGTTCAAGGGCATCAGTGCTAGCACATCAGCTCAGTTATGGTGACAACCTCAGGTCAGATGGCATCCCAATGGTGAGAATGTATGTGGGAGGGAGAAATCAGGGGGGAGAGACAGGAAGCCAGAGAGCCTGGGGAAGTGTCAGTCTTGTTCTTTTTTTTTTTCTTTTTTTTTTTTCAGTCTTGTTCTTGCTCCTTTATAACAGTGGTCTTCATTTTTTTCAGGGACTAAGGTCCCAGGAGAACTGCATTAATATAAGGGCAGGGACCCCAATGACCTAATTGCCCTCTACTGAACTCCACCTTAAGAGGGCCCACACCACCCCTCAATGCCAGGAACGAAGCTTCCAGTACAGAAAGCCTCAGAGGACACACACAAGCCCCATTCAGACCATAGTAGGGGTTATATTTGAGTATTCTCTTGGGCTCTCATTTACTTTGAAATATTCTATTGTTTCTTATTTATTCATTAAATAGTGTTTATTCAAAACCTCCCAGGTGGTTGCCACAGCACACTTGGGGAAATAGAGAAGCCAATACACAGCACACACAGGAATGACAGGCCCCTGCCTGGCAGGTCACAGTCACACGGAGTGTGTACAGTGCCCACGGCGCTCAAGGTGTTGCAGACCCTTTTAGACTTCCCCAGGTGGCCTTGGAGTGTCAGGGAGCAAAACCCAGGTTGTGGTTGGAAACTTGGATAACACGATGCAAAACAAATGGGCTCTTTGCCTTTTACCCTCACTTTTAAAATTGTGGTACAGTATGTATAAGGTCCTTGCTTAACATCTGGATGGCCATCTTAAGTGACAGCCACCATTTTAAGGAAAAAGTTTTGCTTTCCTGCTCAAGGGTGTTTCTGAGAAAGGCTCACCACTCCCTCCTACCAACCCAACCCCTAACCGCCTGCATTAGGACCCAAGAGGCTCTGATTCCTGAGCCTGCCCTGCAAAAGTCCCAGAACCCAAGCCTGTTTTGCTCTCTGTCCTTCAGACAGATGGCCTTTATTTCAGCTCTGACAGGTCAACTCACATGTGTATCTCTGCCTGGTCTCCGTCTCTCATTCCTCGCTTTCCCTTCAACAGGCATGTGCCACCACACTTGGCTGTAGTTTTAGATTTTATATTTAGGTCTTTGATGCATTTTGAATTAATTTCTTTTTGTTTTTGGTGGTGCTTGTGATTGAACCCAAGGCTTCTGGTGTGCTATGCAGGTGCTGTACCACTGAGCTACACGCCCCCCCAGTTAATCTCTGAATGTGGTGTTAGGTAATGTCAACCTTTTACACCTATGTGTGAATTTCCCCAGATCAACATGTTCAAAAGACTGTTTTTCATTGAATGGTTTTGGTGTCCTTGTCAAAAATGTGCCCGCCGAAAACTAAAAAAAAATAAAGATTAAAAAATTCTCTCTCTCTCTCTCTCTCTCTCTCTCTCTCTCTCTCACACACACACTCTCTCTTAAAAAAAAAAAAAAATGGACCATACTGTGAGAATTCATTTCTGTGATTTCCATTCCAATCCCTTGGTCTGTGCGTCTGTCTACACATACCGTGCTGTTTTGATAACTTTTGATTTGTAATAGATTTTGAAATCAGGAAATGTGAGTCCTCCACACTTCCTTTTCAAGATTCACTTTTGGCTATTCATGATCCCAAAGATTCCCTACAATTTTTAGCATGAGCTTTTCTATTTATGAAAAAAAATTGGCATTTGATAGAGATTGTGTTGAATCTGTATATTGCTTTGGGTAGTATTGACATCTTCCAATCCATGAATATGGGATGTATTTCCATTTATTTGTGACTTTTTTTTTTTTTTTGAGAGAGAGAGAGAGAGAGAGAGAGAGAGAGAGAGAGAGAGATTTATTTTTAGTTTTCGGCAGACACAACATCTTTGTTGGTATGTGGTGCTGAGGATCGAACCCGGGCTGCACGCATGCCAGGCGAGCACGCTACCGCTTGAGCCACATCCCCAGCCCTATTTGTGACTTTCTTGTTTCAGTGTGTGTGTGTGTGTGTGTGTGTGTGTGTGTGTGTGTGTGTTGCTGGGTGTTGAACCCAGGGCCACATGTGTGTCAGGCAAGTGCTCTAAAACTGAATTAATCCTCCAGCCTCTCAGCAATTTTATTGTATAAGTTTTCCATCTTCTTGGCTAAGTTAATCCTTAGGAATTTTCTTCTTTTTGATACTGTCATAAATAGAATTGTTTTTGTAATTTCATTTTCATGTTGTCCAATGTTAGTGTATAGAAATGCAAATGATTTTTGTGTATTGATCCTGATACCTTGCTGAATTCATTGATTTGTTCTAATAGTGTTTTTGTGTGGCATCTTTAGGGTGGATTACAGATGTGTGCCACCGTGCCTGACATCTTTAGGATTTTCTCATTATAAGATCATATCTAGAGCTGGGGTTATAGCTTAGTTGTAAAGCATTTGCCTCACATGCATGAGGCCCTGGTTTTGATCCTCGCCACCACATTAACAAATAAAAGCAAATATATTATGTCTATCTACAACTAAAAAAAATTAAAAAAAGATCATATCTATAAACAGAGTTGATTTTACTTCTTCCTCTCTAATTTTTATGCCTTTTGTTTCTTTTTCTTATCTAATTGCTTTGCTAGAACTTCCAGTATTATGTCAGATAGAAGTGGAAAATGGGCCTCGTTGCCCTATATCTAATCTCAGAGGGGAAACTTTCAGTCTTTCACCATTGAATATAATGTTTGCTGTGATTTTTTTCATATATGGCTTTTATTATTTTGAGATAGTTCATTTCTGTTCCTAGTTTGTTGAGTCCTTTTATTTTTTTAATTATGAAAGTGTTGAATTTTGTCTAGCATTTTCTCTGCATCAATTGAGGTGATCATGTAGCTCTCCCTCCCCACCCTATCCCCCTTGTTGGGTTAAACACTTACCAGTGCCCAGGAAAATGTACCTTGAGATGAGATAAGGTCTCTAAAAAAATGTGGTAACTAGGGAAATGGAGAGGGAGCTGGCCACTCCCCCAGTCCTTGGGAGAGGATTAGAAGAGTGATGTTGGTTGTAAAGTAAGGGAATGTACTCTTTAAACATCTGAAGAAAGCACCTATGCAGTGGACATGTGACCTATCCTGTATTCCCCCAGATCCTAGGCATCCTGGCCCACTACTGCCCACCAGTGAATAAGTAATAAACTGTCTAAAATCTCTCATTGAGTCCTGGAGTCCTATCTTTGGGATCCTGAACAGTGTGCTTGAGGTCTTTGCAGCCTGGGGGTTGAACACCCCTATTTTGTTAAACTGGCATATTACACTGATAGGTTTCCAACATATTGAATCAGGAATAAATTCCACTTGGTCACATTGTATAATATTTTCCACATACTGCCGATTTGATTTGCTAGTATTTGTTGAAGATTTTTGCATCATGTTCATAAGGAATATCGTTGCTGCGTAGTTTCCTTTTCTTATCATTCCTTTGTCTGTCTTGATATCAAGATTGTACTGGCCTCCTAGAATGAGTTCAGCTTTTTGGAACAGGTTGAGAATTGAAGAATTCACAGGTGAGGCCATCAGGTCCAGGGATTTTCTTTCTTAGGAGATCTTTGATTTACTAATTCCATCTCCCCTTTTTCATTTTTTATTTTGAGACAGGGTCTTGCTAAGTTGCTGAGGCTGTCCTTGCTTCATGATCCTTCAGACTCAGCCTCCTGGGTTGCTAGGTTTACAGGCGTGTACCACAGTGCCTGGCTTTTATTTATTTAATGTTTTTGTTAGTGCATGATAGTTATACATAATAGTGGGGTTCATTTTGACATATTTATAAATGCATATAATATCATGTGTTCCATTTCAGTCTCCAGTACTTCTCCTTTTTCTCCCCTCCTCTCTCCATTTTTAAAAGATGGGTTCTCACTAGTTGCCCAGGGTGGCCTTGAACTCAGATAATCTTCCTGCCTCAGCTTTCCTCCTGAGCATCTGGGACTACAGGTGTATGCCTTGCGTACCTGGCAATGAGCACTTTTCGAGTACCAACCACCGCTCCCCCAACAAAACCAAAATAAGAATTTGGAAGTCGCAAGGCTACAACTCCCAGGAAGTAAAAACTGAGAATGGCAGTTTTTGATATCTGATACTCAACAGAATGTCCTTTTAATTTCTCTGTTTTGGTCTGAAGCGTCCATCATTATTTTAGGTGAGTGTGTACTGTTGAGGATTCTGAGGGGCTGGAAGGAGCAGGTCGGTGCCACCCTGGGTATTTTTAGGACAGTAATATGGCACAGGCTCCTGCCCACAGGACTTTGGGAGGTACTGCACCCTGGGAGAAGATGGGGTAAGAGAGAAGAAATTAACATCAAAGAAAGAAAGGTAAGACCCAATTTCTCTGATTCAGTTTGACTTGGAACCTTCAGAAAAATCCTCAGACTGCCCTGGTCTGCCTTTTACGCAATGCCGGAAAACAATGACCATATGAGAAATGTTTGCACAGCCTTCTCTGAATTTTTTTCAACCTCATAAATCCATAAATGAAGACACTCATTAATCTGTACTTAATGTGAGCAAATCCTTCTCAAAGCACAGTCTCAGACTTCAATTTATGAGGCTATTAATATCCATTAGACTCAGGAGTGATAGGGTATAAAGTTATGTCTCAAACAGACTGGCCAGCTCTTGTCCCCCCACACCCACATTGATTATGATGCATTCATCATACAAATTCAAGATGAAACGTGTGGAAACTATATCAAAGTGATAGTGATAAATGAAATGACCAATAAGAAAGTTAAAAGCAGAACTGGCTATTGCTTGAAATGCCACTTTGTGATCTTAGGTTCCCCAAGATTTGGGTGCAAAGTGGTCGTTTTTTCTCTAGGTATCACCATGCACGCCCAAACCAAACAAGGAAGGAGAAACAGAAACGTGGGGCAGGGGCAGGTTGGGGAGAAACTGCACATGGAAATAGAAGTTTGAAAAACCTTGTTGAAAAAACATTTAACTCGGGATCCCTATATCATAAGCATAAGTCCACTACCACTAGACTCTTACGTAACCAGCAAGATTATACCATTAACTCTAAAAGAACCAGTTATTCATGTTAGAAATTATTTTCCCCAACTTTTTTTTTTTTTGTCTACATTGTATTGTTTGGTAACTTCATGCCACAATCTGCTCTTTTCAATGTGGTAGGCTATGTCTGATTGTGATTTTTATTTTTTAAGCTTTTGGATTTCTTTTTTTGATTAAAATTGTCAGCTCCCAAATTATGCATTATTGGTTTTCCTAAATTTTCCTCTAGGGTTTTTACATGTCTCCTCCCCCACCCCCCATGTCTTTGATTTACTTTAAAATTTAACTTTGTAAAATAAAGATCCTGGTTTATTTTCTGTTATGTGGATAGTCAGGTATGTGATTAAATAAACCAGTCTTTCATCTGAATTATATTCCACCTTTGTTGTATATTAAAATAAAGGGACTAGGGGGAGGGTGTAGCTTGGTGGCAGAGCACTTGACTAGCAGGGTTGGAGCCCTACAAGCCCTCCTTTACCCCAGGACCTCTCCTGGCTCTTTTATCTTTTCTTTTTCTTTTGTGGTGCTGGGGATGGAACCCAGGGCCTTGTGAATGTGAGGCGAGCACTCTGCCAACCGAGCTTTTTTTTTAATAATATTTTTTTAGTTGTAGATGGACCCAATACCTTTATTTATTTATTTTTATGTGGTGCTGAGGATCGAACCCAGGGCCTCACACCTATGAGGCAAGTGCTCTGCCACCGAGCCACAACCCCAGCTCCTACCAACTGAGCTTTTTACTGTTTATTCTGTGGCAACACCATACTGTTTGGGTTGTACAAGTTTCATAGTATGTTTCAATATCTCGTGAGACAAACTCTCTTGCTTTTTTTTTTCCTCTCACAATTTTCTACTATATTCCTAAACATTTGTCTATATGAGCTTTAAGGTAATTTTATCTATTAAAATAATTCAACCCTGTGGTGATTTTATTTAAAATTGCACTAAAGTTATGCATCAACTGACTAGACACATTTGTGTTATAGAATCTTCATATCCAAGAACTTGGGGCATCCTTTCACTTGTTTAGATCTTGCTTTATGCTTTTGAATAAAATCCTACAGATTTCTTCACTTTTTTTTTTTTTTGTACCAAAGATTGGACCCAGGGGTGCTTTTCCACTGAGCCACATCTCCAGGCCTTTTTATTTTTTATATAAATGGGGTCTTTGCTAAATTGCTTAGGGCCTCACTAAGATTGCTGAGGCTTGGCCTCAAAGTTGTGATCCTCTTGCCTCCACCTCCCAAGTCACTGGGATTACAGGCATGCACAATGCACTTGACCAAGATGTGTTTTTTCTTGTTAAATTTTTTCTCAATACTTTTACATGTGAGTTTCCACAGTGAGTGGAATATTTCTTTCAATTTCCATTTCTACCTGGTAATTTCTAGAATGGCAAAAATTACTTATTAGAAAAAATTACTTATCACTTAAGTCCAACCAACTTATCAAGGCTTTTCATTAATATTTTTCCCACTAGTATTCTTTGATTTTCAAATCAATTTCATCAACAAAAATGAGAACAGCTTAACTTTTTCCTTTTGTTTATGTTTATTACATCAGCTGAAATTTCTAAAACAATGTTGAAATGATAATGGCAATAGTGAGCATCCCTTTTTTTTTGATTTTGGTAAAAATAGCTTGAGTGATTATTTGGGATATGTAATTTATTATCTATTCACTTACGTTGTTGTTGTTATTATTATTTGGCACTGGAGATTGAACTTGGGGGCCCTCAACCACTGAGCCACATCTCCAGCCCTATTTTTTAATATTTTATTTAGAGACAGGGTCTCACTGAGTTGCTTAGTGCCTTGCCATTGCTGAGGCTGACTTTGAACGTGTGATCCTCCTGCCTCAGCCTCCAGAGCTGCTGCAATACAAGGTGTGTGCCACTGTACCTGGCACAGATGAGCCCTTTACAAAGTTACCTGAATGGAATTATTGTGCATAAATTCCTCAGCAAATTGATTCTTATCCTTTACGTTGCCCTATTTCTCATACTAGTACCAAAGAACTTTCCATTACCATTTCATCTCTTCTACAAAGTGACCAGAAGTGACAGTTATCATCTCTGCTTCTTGTGTTGACAAGTGACCCTGTATTGACCACAGTGTCCAGTTCAATGTAGGAGTGTCCCCTCCTGTGTTGCTTGGGGTTCTTCGACATCCTTGACCACTGGGGCCAAGCCCACCAGTACCCCTAACTATCCTTCCTCATTCTGTCATCAAAGAACCCTCTCAACTTTGGCTTTGACTAAGACTCACCAAGGATTCAGTCCTATCTGCCAGTGTCCCTGGTGGAATCTTTATATATGTATATTTTAGTTGTAGGTGGACACAATGCCTTCACTTTATTCTTATGTGGTGCTGAGGATCGAACCCAGTGCCACAAGCGTGCCAGGCACGTGCTCTACCCCTGAGCCCCAGCCCAGCTCCCCTGGTGGAATCTTGAATAGCATAAGCCATAACCATGCCAGGATCCCAGCTGTGGCAGGCTGTGTTGCTGTTGGGACTATTTGCTTTCCCTTCCTGGGGTGGATTAGACCTCCCCGCCCCTCTGATATCATGATTGATGTCTATTTGACTGATAGTCTTTAATCTCCTTGTCCTGTCAAACTGCAGGAGAACCAGGTGACTTGCTTTGACCAACAAAACATGGGTCGGAATGTGCATGTCATTTCTTTTTTTTTTTTTTTTAGTTGTAGATGGACACAATACCTTTGTCTTATTTATTTTTATGTGGTGCTGAGGATCAAACCCAGTGCCTCACACGTGCTAGGCAAGCGTTTTAGGCAACCACTGAGTCACAACCCTAGTCCTGCATGTTGTTTCTTGAGAGCAGCCTTGAGAACCATGGGATGGTTTTGTCACCTGCCATTTTCTACTGCCGTGAGATTGACAAATATCCCAGACAGAAGCTGCTCCAACAGCCTGGGTCCCAGAGTGAAGTATGGAGGAGAGGGTAGGCATTGAGATGGGCAAGCAGCAGGAGTGAGAAGTAAACTTTTGTAGTTGTAAGCCACTGAGTTTTTAGGCCTACTTGTTACCGCAGCATAATCTGACATCTCCTGACTGACATACTAACCCTCACTGGCTTCCATTTGTCTCAAAATCAGGGCTGGGGATGTGGCTCAAGCGGTAGTGCGCTCGCCTGGCATGCGTGCAGCCCGGGTTCGATCCTCAGCACCACATACCAACAAAGATGTTGTGTCCGCCGAGAACTAAAAAATAAATATTAAAAATTCTCTCTCTCTCTCTCCTCTCTCACTCTTTCTAAAAACAAAAATCAAGTATTAGTTGCCATCAAGAAAATCAATGCCCCCTCCCCACCCACCATGACTTCAGAGAGAACTCTGGGCCCCTCAACTGCCACCACCCTGATCCCATTGGCAAGATCCACAGCCACGATCCAGGCCTAACATTTCCAGCCTCCTCCTCCCTTCCTCGCACCTTGGGGGAAGAAAGGGTGACCCATTCCTGGCTCTACTTTCAACACTTTGCCCCCAAACCTTGGCCTTTGGGGGATGGCTGCAGCTTCCCCCAGGTCCCTGTGAATGGCCAGACTTCCGAGAGAAGCCTGTGCCTCCCTTTAACTTCCCGGGAGTCCCACTTTCATACTGCCTGACCTGTGGATTGAGGCACTGTGAGGTGCCCCTGCAGTGGGTGTCACTGAAGATCATCCTCAGCCCCTGTTTCCCAACCTCTGCCTTTTCTTGCTTCCCAAGGAGCCTGCTGGTTCACCTGGCACTCCGCTCTGGCTGGGTTTGTATTAATGTCTGGGCTCATGTCTGGGCCTCAGCTGCATGGAGGCGGCCCAGACAAAGGCAGTTCAGCAGGGCTTCCCAGCTCCTGCAGGTGTAGCACCATAGGGCCCTGCCCACTGTGCTCCCCAGCTTCCCCACCAAGCCTCCATTGGCAGTGAGGGACTGCAGCAGCCTTAACCGGCCCTCTCCTCCCCCTATGGTGCTACCATGACTCTAGAGACAGAGCAGCCACCGCCCCAGCGCACATTACAGGGGAGATTCCCTCTTCCTTGTGGGCAGGCATTCAAATGACTGAACTGTCAAGTGCCATGGGGGAGCCACCAGTAATAGGCACCACTGAATTGCAGGAGTTCACTTCCTGATTGATATATTGCTTTCTGGTAAAAGTGAGAAAGGCCCGGAGTTTGAAGGTCAGGAAGAGGAAGAGAGGTGCAGAGGGCACTTGGGGGTAGAGCAGCTCAGGTAGAGGCCCAGAGGAGGTGAATGAGGGGGGGGCAGCTAGGGGCTCTGTTGGTGGGAGCAGGAAGGAAGGTGTGCGCAGAGGGGAATGGAGCAGAGTGGGGGACCATAGTCTTTGTCCCAGGGAGCCTGTGTTTCAACAAGGACCCGTCATAGTGTGGCTCCAGCATCACGTTGAGCATTTTATGGTGTCTGATAGTTTAAAAAGGGGGAAAAAATAGAGCAGAAACTCCCCAACTTTCCAGTTGTTCTCAGCGTCTTGGTTTGTGCTTGACTACATGGCTTTGGTGGTTTCCATGGAAACTGCTCTGGAAAACAACACGACTTTTTGAAAACAAATACAGATTCTCCTTGACTATTGGTAGGGTTACTTCCTTGTTTGAACCCAGGGTATTTTGGTACCAGGGATTGAACTCAGGGGCACTCGACCACGGAGCCACACTCCCAGCCCTATTTTGTATTTAGAGATAGATAGGGTATCGCTGAGCTGCTTAATGCCTTGATTTTGCTGAGGCTGGCTTTGAACTCGTGACCCTCCTGCCTCAGCCTCCCGAGTCACTGGGATTACAGGTGTGCGCCACTGTGCCTGACTGGAAATTGAAAATATCTTAATGTCAAAAGTGCATTTAATTCACCTCACCTATCAAACATCACACCTTAGCCTGGCCTACCTCCGGTGTGCTCAGAACACTTAGGTTGGCTTATGTGGGGCGAAAGCATCTCACTTGAAGCCTACCTTATACCAGAGTGTCGAATTTCTCAGGTACTTTATTGAATACTGTGGAATACAGGTGGCTGTAGGGTCAAGGACCATCTGTCTTAACACTGGGCAAATGGACTCTGAGAATAGTCTTGTGTCCTGGGCCACAGCAATGGTGTCATTGTGTGGCTGTGGGCACCACTTCACTTGGATGCTCTTTTTACTCCTTTGGGTACATCCCCAATTGAACCACATGCCCTCTGAAGCCAGGACAGATAACATTCTCCGATTTTATTACCATGAGGCCTGTGACAAGTGCCAGCCAGAGTTGGGTGCTGGGTGTTCACGACCCAGTTACTGGATCTAGACAAGGTTTCCCAGGAGTCAGGACAGCACAGCCCCTGGAGGACCTCCCAGTGAGCCTGGCCTCTCCAGCTGCCTTTGCAACCCCTTTGCCCCCTCTGAGCCTTGGGCCTGCTGGGAAGCAAGGGATTTCAGGCTTCCTCTCTGCACAGCCTCATCCCAAGGTCTTAGGGATGGTCCCACCCCCAGCCTCCTTCATTTCACCTGGAGCAGAGGAACTGCTAACTGTGTCCCCTTTAGGTACTGAAGCCAAGGTCACCTGGATGTGGGATTGCAGCCCCAGAGCCCAGCTGAGGTGGGGTGCAGAGAGGGGGGCAGCAGGGGTGAGAGGGTCTACGTCCTCCCTTGGCAGGTGGGGCTGACGCTAATGGGTGGCTGCAAGCTTCCCCAGACTCCAGAGATCAAGCCTCAGCCAGGTGTACCTGACTGGGGAGCAGGAGGGGGAGGGAGGAAAGCCGAGTCCTTGGACTGAAAGGCTGGGGCGGGCCCTTGGTAGCTCTCCCTGCCTGACCCCTGGAGCTTGTCTCAGCCCCTCTTCTCCCTTCTCTTTGTACAGCGCTGAGGTCCCGGATTAGGGAGAAGGGGTGGGGAAGGCTGGGCTGTGCAAAGGTGACACGCTGGCCCTCACGCCCAGCAGGGCAGGTAATCACAACTTTCAGTTGTAGCCATGGCCGGGCTCTGCTGTGCAGGCCCTGGCTGTGTCCCGGCTGCCGCCCCAGTCCTGGCACCTGCTCTGCTCCCAGGCTCCTCTGCCCACCCGTCCATGCTGCTGCTCAGGCTCCTCGGCCTCCTCTGGATGCTCAGGGCCTCCCCAGGGGCCACAGGTGAGAGGGACTGAAAGCAGGAAGGGAGCTGCTGTTCTGAGGCGCAGTGGGGGTGGCTCTGAGGCTCACACTGGAGGGCTGAGGAGGGGTCACTGTGGTCCCCCCCCCCCCCCCCCCCGGGTGCACAGGAGGGCGGCTGAGCTGCTGTGCTCTTGACCAACGGCTGAGCAGGCTGCAGGACTGGGCACTCTCGTATCAGCATCTGGAGGGTGGGAGTGCACCTTCCAGAACCTTCTAGGGACAGTGTTCCTCTGACTTGGTCCCCCTCATGCCCACTGCTGCTGTCTACCCCAGTCTTGGTCTTCCTCCCACCCTGGACCTCCGGGACGGCACCCTCTGCAGTCCTGGCCATCCTCTGTCCCTGGCTCCTCTTTCCCTCTCTTGGGCTTTTCTGCCTTTGGTTTCCCTACTTCTCTCCCCAGTTCTGCCCCTCATGTCCCTAACCCAGCCAGGTCATAGCTGTTGTGACCAGGGCTGGGGTCGATACAGTCCCCTTTGTTTCACCCAGAGGGTGGCTCTGAGACCACCCACCCTAGGCCACCCAGGTTTGTGCCTCGCACCCCTTTTCAGGGCCACATTCTGGCTGTAAGAAGCCCAGGCTTGCTTTCCTCATGATTCCTCCACCCCACCTCCCTGACATTCCCAGCCAGCCTGAGAAGTGACACCCAGCCCTTAGGAAGAAGCACCATGGGTCCCCATCTGAGAAGGACTGCGGCTGAGTGGCAGGAGGGGGATGCTTCCTGCCTGTCTCCCCCACCCCTCACCCCCAGCCCAGCCGACCGCTGATCCTCAGTGTTACCATGTATAAAATGGGTTGGTGATCTCTAAAGAACGAGGGGGTACACTAGTTAACCCAGTGGCCTGAACAGAACTGGCTGTAAGAAAATGTTCATTTTTAAAAAATTAACTTTAAGGACTTAGGTCTTCAGAACTCCTGCCCGACGGCTCCTGTTTCCTCTTTTTTGGGGAGTTTGTTCCTTTTCTGTGCTCCTTGACGTATCAGTTCCTCAATCTCAGCACAGTCTGAGCTGCAATCTCTTTTCCCCCTTTGGGGTCCTCTTTGCACATCTCCCTCTCTGATCCCTGACTTCTGATTTCTGTGACATGCCCCCTCACCCAGAACAGCCTTGAGAGTTGTCTCTCCTTCTCTGGAAGGGAGTCAGCCCTGGTGTAGGGGAGGAGGGGCTGGAGGACGCTGGGCAGCAGATGGACAAGGGGAAGAAGGAGGGGAAGGGAAGGGCCCCGGGGTGTGGAGGAGGGAGGAGGAGTGAACTGGGGTGCTCAGCACCGCCTAGCAAGGGGCTGAGGGTGTCCTCTGCTGTGCGGGGGCAGACCTCTAGTTGGTGGGCTTCAGGACCCTAAAGCCCCCAGCTCCAAACTGCCCCTGACAGGGAAGGAGCTGGGATATGTGTCAGGAAGCTGAGAAAGTGACTAACTTACGTGGTGTGACTAGGACAGATGACCTACAGATTCACTCATGGCTTCTGTTGCTCTACCACCAACACAGGGGCTTTCTCCACGGCCACATCCACCTCTGCTGCAGCCCACCCTTCCCCGCACTCCAGGGGTGCAGCATGGGGGCCCCTGGGTGCTCCCCACACAGCTCCTCCCACGCCTGGCCACAGAGGAAAGACACCTAGGCCTCTCACGTCCACTTACCTCAAACCCGGTTCTGAAATAGGGCCCAAATCCCCAGTCAATGCCAACCCCTCCACTACCCCCGAGGCCACGTTTGCCATCAGGGTTGAAACCATGCCCCCTACAGTCTTTGTCTACAAGTCTACCACTGAGTGTATAAATCCCACGACCCTTGTCTTTACCGCCACCTACCCCACCACCACCTGTGTGACCACGATCACAGTGCCCCTCACTGGTTCATACACTACCACTCCCGTGACACAGAAGCCAGTGACAACCATCACCAGGACTTACCCTGTCACCACTACCCAGAAGGTGACCTCAGCCATGACCTCTTCCCCCACCTCTACCACTATGGGGGGCACCTCCATGATAATGGCCATACCCTCCTTCTCTTCTTCAACCTCAGATACCACCAGGGACTCTGTGACCTCCTCTACAAAGGGGACCACAGGATGGAATACCCTGACCCCATCAGGTGTCCGTGCAACCAACTCTCCAACCCCAGGAATGACCTCTCTGACTGCTACTGTCCCTTCTCTAATGCCAACAAAAATCTTCCTAACAAGAGTCACTGGTAACACCTCATCACCCACCACCAGGGGTAGCTTGGTCACAACACAGTTTCCTAACACCAGCAGCACATTTGAAACAGAAACTGCCACCACACATTCAGCTGGTGCCACCCACAGATTAACAACACCTGTTGCTTCGGCTTCTGTGCAAACACACACTCATCCAGACAAACCAACAATGATAATGACGTCCAGGAAAACCACACACACTCCCATCGCTGACACTCCCAGAGAAACTCCCACCACAGAAACGATATCCTCCTCCCCAGGGATGTCAACTGTCACACTGGCCGGTACAGTCCTTACCTTGAAACCCAACACTGCTCCACCAGTGGCCTCAGAAACCTTAACAATACCAAAAAGCATGCTTCCATCTTCCACAAACCCCACTACCAACCCCACTAGGTCCACCATGTCCACAACTGGCATCACCTCAGCTCCCACCACCTCAGGTACCATGGAAACTTCCAGAATAGTAACAGCAGCTTCAACGAGTAGAGGTTTATCCACCACAACACCGACATCTAGCAGTCACTCAAGTGAGATCACAACAGGCTTCTTCTCTGTGGGGACAGGACTCATTTCAACCCGAACAGCAACCCAGAGCCGTTTCATTTCCTTGTCCCCCACCATCCAGAACACAGAAACACCACGGGCTAGCACCACCCTGACCGCCACTCCCAGCGTGACCACTAATCTCATGAGTCCTGGAAGCTCCCCAACAGGTTCCCTGGCAACAGGGACTCCAGCCATATCTGCACCCTCCTCAACCATGGCAGCCAGCAGCTCTTCTGCCATGACCAGCAATATGGTCATGTCCCCCACAAGTACAATCCAGTCTTCTGCCCAATTCCCAGGCACACACCCAGTCACTGCTGCCACCACGCACACCATCCCATCATCTCCCTTGGTCACCACACTCCCAACCACCACTGCCACGTCTATAGGGACATCAGAGATGTCCTCAGCCAGTTCTCCCTCTAGTGGTGTCACACATTCCACATCTGATGTCACTTCTCCTTCCACCATGTCACACACACAGACCAGCAGTGCTGCTTCCCTCACTCCCACCTGGTTCTCTGTGTCCACCTCAGAAACCTCCAAGACTTATCTCACAATGCAGGTGACTGTGGCCACCATGACCACCTCTCATGGCACACACAGCGTCAACACTTCCAATGTCTACCCCACTCATAGCACATCCCGAACTGCCATCTCCTCACCCCCTAGGACCTCAGATAGCACAGAGACCTCCACACCCAGGCTCACACCTTCCTCCAGTCCAGGCCTCCCTACGGTCACAGTGACAACCAATGCCACGTCATCTACATTGACCACGATGACAGACATGACCTCCACCTACACAGCCTCCAGCAATCCAGCAACCCTCACCAATACCCTTGGCTTGTCCCCCACTGTCCAGAGCACGGAGACAACACCACTGACTAGTACCACCCTGACCGCCACTCCCAGGGCCACCATGAGTCCTGGAGGTCCCCCAACAGATTCCCTGGCCACAGGGACTCCAGCCACATCTGCAACCTCCCCATCCATGGCAGCCAGCACTTCTCCTGCCATGACCAGCAACGTGTTCATGTCCTCCACAAGTAGGATCCTGTCTCCTACCTCTGTCCCAAGCACAGACCCTGTCACTACTACTACCACCCATAAGACCACATCATCTACCTTGTTCACCATAGTGCCTATGACAGATACCACATCTACAGGGACATCAGAGATGTCCTCAGCCAGTTCTCCCTCTAGTGGTGTCACACATTCCACATCTGATGTCACCTCTCCTTCCACCATGACACACATACAGACCAGTGCTGCTTCCGTCAGTCCCACCTGGGCCTCTGTGTCCACCTCAGACACCTCCAAGACTGCTCCCTCAATGCAGGTGACTGTGGCCACCATGACCACCTCTGATAGCACACACAGCTTCACCACTTCAAGTGGTTACCTCACTCATACCACATCCCCAACTGCCCTCTCCTCCCCTCCAAGCACCTCGGGTACCACAGAGACATCCACACCCAGACTCACACATTCCTCCAGTCCAGGCCTCCCTTCAATCACACTGACAACCAATACCACCTCATCTACGGACAACACTGGGCCATTGACCACGATGACAGAGATGACCTCCACCTACACAGCCTCCAGCAATCCAGCAACCCTCACCAACACCATTGGCTCGTCCCCCACTGTCCAGAACACCCAAAAACCACCACTGACTAGTACCACCTCGACCACCACTCCCAGGGTGACCATGAGTCCTGGAAGCTCCCCAACAGGTTCCCTGTCCACAGGGACTCCAGCCACATCGGCAACCTCCCCATCCATGGCAGCCAGTAGCGCCAGCACCACACGCACTGGCAGTGTCTCCTCAGCTCCAACCACCCCCCGTTCACTTCACACGACAGCCACATCCACCCTGACACCCCCCACTGACACCACATTCACACCAACCTCATCTCCAGGACCACCTCCCACCACTGCACCAGTGACCAGAACAACTCAGGACCCCTTCACCACCCCCAGGGCCTTGTCCCCTGCAGAATCCACACTGGCTCCTACCACACACGTTCCCACAGGATCTCACATGACAGAAGTCATTACTACTCCCCCGATCACTCCTTCAGTCCCCCTCACAAATACACTCACCATGGCCACTTCCAACACTTCTCCTGCATTGACCAGCAATGAGATCAGGTTCCCCACCAGTAGTACAATCCTGTATTCTACCCCTGGCCCAAGCACAGACCCAGTCACTACTGCTACCACCCATAACACCCTATTATCCACCTTGATCACCACAGTAACTACGACAGATGCCATACCTACGGGGTCATCAGAGTTGTCCTCAGCTAGTTCTCTCTCTAGTGGTGTCACACATTCCACATCTGATGTCACCTCTCCTTCCACCGTGACACACACACAGACCAGTACCCCTTCTCTCACTCCCACCTGGCCCTCTGTGTCCACCTCAGAAACCTCCAAGACTGTTCCCACAATGCAAGTGACTGTGGCCACCATGACCACCTCTCATGGCACACACAGTGTCACCACTTCCAACATCTACCCAACTCATAGTACATCCCCAACTGCCACCTCCTCACCCCCTAGGACCTCAGATAGCACAGAGACCTCCACACCCAGGCTCACACCTTCCTCCAGTCCAGGCCTCCCTACGGTCACAGTGACAACCAATGCCACGTCATCTACATTGACCATGATGACAGACATGACCTCCACCTACACAGCCTCCAGCAATCCAGCAACCTTCACCAATACCCTTGGCTTGTCCCCCACTGTCCAGAGCACGGAGACAACACCACTGACTAGTACCACCCTGACCGCCACTCCCAGGGCCACCATGAGTCCTGGAGGCCCCCCAACAGATTCCCTGGCCACAGGGACTCCAGCCACATCTGCAACCTCCCCATCCATGGCAGCCAGCACCTCTCCTGCCATGACCAACAACGTGTTCATGTCCTCCACAAGTAGGATCCTGTCTCCTACCTCTGTCCCAAGCACAGACCCTGTCACTACTACTACCACCCATAAGACCACATCATCTACCTTGTTCACCATAGTGCCTATGACAGATACCACATCTACAGGGACATCAGAGATGTCCTCAGTCAGTTCTCCCTCTATTAGTGTCACACATTCCACATCTGATGTCACCTCTGCTTCAACCATGACACACACACAGACTAGTGCTGCTTCCCTCACTCCCACCTGGGCTTCTGTGCCCACCTCAGAAACCTCCAAGACTGCTCCCACTATGGAGGTGACTGTGGCCACCATGACCACCTCTCACAGTACATACAGCGTCACCACTTCCAACGTCTACCCAAGTCATAGCACATCCCCAACTGCCACCTCCACACCCCCTAGGACCTCAGAGAACACAGAGACATTCACATCAAGGCTCACACCTTCCTCCAGTCCAGGCCTCCCAATGGTCACAGTGACAACCAATGTCACCTCATCTATGGAGAACACTGGGCCATTGACCACGATGACAGAGATGACCTCCACCTACACAGCCTCCAGCAATCCAGCAACCCTCACCAACACCATTGGCTCGTCCCCCACTGTCCAGAGCACGGAGACAACACCACTGACTAGCACCACCCTGACTGCCACTCCCAGAGAGACCATGAGTCCTGGAGGCCCCCCAACAGATTCCCTGTCCACAGGGACTCAAGCCACATCGGCAACCTCCCCATCCATGGCAGCCAGTAGCGTCAGCACCACACACACTGGCAGTGTCTCCTCAGCTCCAACCACCCCCCGTTCACTTCACACGACAGCCACATCCACCCTGACACCCCCCACTGACACCACATTCACACCAACCTCATCTCCAGGACCACCTCCCACCACTGCACCAGTGACCAGAACAACTCAGGACCCCTTCACCACCCCCAGGGCCTTGTCCCCTGCAGAATCCACACTGGCTCCTACCACACACGTTCCCACAGGATCTCACATGACAGAAGTCATTACTACTCCCCCGATCACTCCTTCAGTCCCCCTCACAAATACACTCACCATGGCCACTTCCAACACTTCTCCTGCATTGACCAGCAATGAGATCAGGTTCCCCACCAGTAGTACAATCCTGTATTCTACCCCTGGCCCAAGCACAGACCCAGTCACTACTGCTACCACCCATAACACCCTATTATCCACCTTGATCACCACAGTAACTACGACAGATGCCATACCTACGGGGTCATCAGAGTTGTCCTCAGCTAGTTCTCTCTCTAGTGGTGTCACACATTCCACATCTGATATCACCTCTCCTTCCACTGTGACACACACACAGACCAGTACCCCTTCTCTCACTCCCACCTGGCCCTCTGTGTCCACCTCAGAAACCTCCAAGACTGTTCCCACAATGCAAGTGACTGTGGCCACCATGACCACCTCTCATGGCACACACAGTGTCACCACTTCCAACATCTACCCAACTCATAGTACATCCCCAACTGCCACCTCCTTACCCCCTAGGACCTCAGATAGCACAGAGACCTCCACACCCAGGCTCACACCTTCCTCCAGTCCAGGCCTCCCTACGGTCACAGTGACAACCAATGCCACGTCATCTACATTGACCATGATGACAGACATGACCTCCACCTACACAGCCTCCAGCAATCCAGCAACCTTCACCAATACCCTTGGCTTGTCCCCCACTGTCCAGAGCACGGAGACAACACCACTGACTAGTACCACCCTGACCGCCACTCCCAGGGCCACCATGAGTCCTGGAGGCCCCCCAACAGATTCCCTGGCCACAGGGACTCCAGCCACATCTGCAACCTCCCCATCCATGGCAGCCAGCACCTCTCCTGCCATGACCAGCAACGTGTTCATGTCCTCCACAAGTAGGATCCTGTCTCCTACCTCTGTCCCAAGCACAGACCCTGTCACTACTACTACCACCCATAAGACCACATCATCTACCTTGTTCACCATAGTGCCTATGACAGATACCACATCTACAGGGACATCAGAGATGTCCTCAGCCAGTTCTCCCTCTATTAGTGTCACACATTCCACAACTGATGTCACCTCTGCTTCAACCATGACACTTAACCAGACCAGTATTGCTTTGTTCACACCCACTTTGCCCTCTATGTCCACCTCAGACACCTCCAAGACTGCTCCCACTATGGAGGTGACTGTGACCACCTCTCACAGCACATACAGCGTCACCACTTCCAACGTCTACCCAACTCATAGCACATCCCCAACTGCCACCTCCACACCCCCTAGGACCTCAGAGAACACAGAGACATTCACATCAAGGCTCACACCTTCCTCCAGTCCAGGCCTCCCAATGGTCACAGTGACAACCAATGTCACCTCATCTATGGACAACACTGGGCCATTGACCACGATGACAGAGATGACCTCCACCTACACAGCCTCCAGCAATCCAGCAACCCTCACCAACACCATTGGCTCGTCCCCCACTGTCCAGAGCACAGAGACAACACCACTGACTAGCACCACCCTGACTGCCACTCCCAGGGAGACTATGAGTCCTGGAAGTCCCCCAACAGGTTCCCTGTCCACAGGGACTCCAGCCACATCGGCAACCTCCCCATCCATGGCAGCCAGTAGTGTCAGCACCACACACACTGGCAGTGTCTCCTCAGCTCCAACCACCCCCCGTTCACTTCACACGACAGCCACATCCACCCTGACACCCCCCACTGACACCACATTCACACCAACCTCATCTCCAGGACCACCTCCCACCACTGCACCAGTGACCAGAACAACTCAGGACCCCTTCACCACCCCCAGGGCCTTGTCCCCTGCAGAATCCACACTGGCTCCTACCACACACGTTCCCACAGGATCTCACATGACAGAAGTCATTACTACTCCCCCGATCACTCCTTCAGTCCCCCTCACAAATACACTCACCATGGCCACTTCCAACACTTCTCCTGCATTGACCAGCAATGAGATCAGGTTCCCCACCAGTAGTACAATCCTGTCTTCTACCCCTGACCCAAGCACAGACCCAGTCACTACTGCTACCACCCATAACATCCCATCATCCACCTTGGTCACCACAGTACCTACGACAGATGCCAGTTCTACAGGGACATCAGAGATGTCCTCAGCCAATTCTCCCTCTAGTGGTGTCACACATTCCACATCTGTTGTCACCTCTCCTTCCACCATGACACTGACACAGACCAGTACTGCTTTGTTCACACCCACTTTGCCCTCTATGTCCACCTCAGAAACCTCCAAGACTGCTCCCACTATGAAGGTGACTGTGTCCACCATGACCACCTCTCATGGCACCCACAGTTTCACCACTTCCAGCGTCTACCCAACTCATAGTACATCCCCAACTGCCACCTCCTCACCCCCTAGGACCTCAGATAGCACAGGGACGTCCACACCCAGGCTCACACCTTCCTCCAGTCCAGGCCTCCCTTCAGTCACACTGACAACCAATACCACCTCATCTACGGACAACACTGGGCCATTGACCACGATGACAGAGATGACCTCCACCTACACAGCCTCCAGCAATCCAGCAACCCTCACCAACACCATTGGCTCGTCCCCCATTGTCCAGAGCACAGAGACAACACCACTGACTAGCACCACCCTGACCGCCACTCCCTGGGCCACCATGAGTCCTGGAGGCCCCCCAACAGATTCCCTGTCCACAGGGACTCCAGCCACATCTGCAACCTCCCCATCTATGGCAGCCAGCATTTCTCCTGCCATGACCAGCAACATGTTCATGTCCTCCACAAGTAGGATCCTGTCTCCTACCTCTGTCCCAAGCACAGACCCTGTCACTACTACTACCACCCATAAGACCACATCATCTACCTTGGTCACCATAGTGCCTATGACAGATACCACATCTACAGGGACATCAGAGATGTCCTCAGCCAGTTCTCCCTCTAGTGGTGTCACACATTCCACATCTGATGTCACCTCTCCTTCCACCATGACACACATACAGACCAGTGCTGCTTCCGTCAGTCCCACCTGGGCCTCTGTGTCCAGCTCAGAAACCTCCAAGACTGCTCCCTCAACGGAGGTGCCTGTGGCCACCATGACCACCTTTGATGGCACACACAGCTTCACCACTTCAAGTGGTTTCCCCGCTCATAGCATATCCACAGCTGCCCTCTCCTCCCCTCCAAGCACCTTGGGTACCACAGAGACATCCACTTCTACCCCCTGGTCTTCTTTTCATCCAGGCATGCCCTCCATCACTCCTGCATCCAACACGCCCCCTTCTATCAGTCCCTCATCTGTGGGCGACACCAGTCCACTGAGCACAGTGACAGGCAACTCCTCCCCCCACACTGGGACCATCGCCTGGTCTCCCACTGTCCAGGACATGGACTCCACACCACTCGTTAGTACAATCCTCATCACCCCCAGTATGCAAACTACCCTGGCAAGTACTGAGAGCACCTGGGGAAGTTCTCTTGATACAAGTATTCAGGTGACATCTGACACCTCACTGCCAATGTCCTCCTCTGCTATATTTACCTCTGATGGAGGGTCCTCCTTTTCTCCTGTACATAGTACTTTTTCTCCTGTAAGTACGGATTCTTCCCTCTCTTCTCTTCCTACCTTCACTCCATCACCACACTCGAGTACTCTCATGTCAACGTCACACGTCTCTATGACACGTAATGACTTATCCACTCTTAAAACCTCTGTCTCCACCCCTCCAGTGGTAACCTCACTCACTACCTCCCGTGAGTCCAGCACAGAAGCCTTCACTAGGGAGACCACTTCCACCAGTGCAATAATGACGTCCTTTGGGACCTTGATCTCTTCTACACCCACAGTAAGACTGTCCTCTCCTCTCTCTCCTCCCACCAGCAGTGCCATGGTCCCCACTACCACCATTGCTGGCCCCACCTCCCCACATATCTCCAATACAGAACAAGTCAGCTCTTCCACCACCACCTCTTCTCTGCCCTCTTTTGCAACTACCAGAACTTCTCCAACCATTTCCTCGCTGACCACAACTCTCACCGAAATAACCCCCTTTTCTTTTATTTCTCTTCCTTCCTCCACACCCTGCCCAGAAACTGTCACCATTACAATAGTCCCCACCTCTCCCACTCCTCCATGCATAGAAATTGATCCCAGCACTGATGTTACCTCTTCTCCCACCACGCCATTCTCGGTCCTTCCTTCTTCTACTGAAATGGTCACCCTTCCCAGTTTTACCAGTATAAGAACCATGTTTCCAACACATCCGGATGCTCCTACTTCCATGACTCGGGAATCTGAGCCCACCAACATTATAACTGATGCTCCTAGTTCTTCCGGCCCTACAACCGTACCCATGAGCACAGATTTAATGAGCACCCAAATGCCCTCCAGTGAGACCCCACCTAGCTCCGACTCTGTCACCACCCCACATATGCCTGGCTCCACTAATCTCCCACCGACCACAAAGCCAAGCAGTAGCCCTCCAACGGTCACGACTTCCAGCAAGTTGACACACCCCACTCCACCCACCACCAGAAGCCCAGAGACACCAGTGGCCACCACGAAGACTCCAACCACCCTGACGTCCCCAAGAACAACTCTGACCACCACTCAGATGACTACAGTGTCAAGAACAACCCCAGGTTGGACCTTCTCTCTCCCTCCTCTCTTTCCTTCCTCCTCCTGCCAAATTCCCATGTCCCCAAGAGCAGGTCCTTTTGGAACTTCAACTTTTCTCTGTGCTTTCCAGGTAACTGTGACAACGGTGGCACCTGGGAACAGGGCCGGTGCTCTTGTCGCCCTGGGTTCTCTGGGGATCGCTGTCAGCACAAGGATATCGGGTGCCAGAATGGGGGTACATGGGACGGCCTTAAGTGCCTCTGCCCCACCACCTTTTATGGCCCTCTCTGTGAGTTTCCGGTGGAACAGTTGGAGCTAGGTGAGTTGCTAAAGCCCAATGCTCTCCGCTTCCTCCTGCGGGTGCCTCTGGGGGACCTGAGCTACCCATGTACCATCTTTCCAATCCTCCCATCCTTGGCTTCTCTCCCATGCCCTGTGCTGTCTCATGCCATGTCCTACTCCCTTACTAACCCCTCCTGGTTGGGGCTGCTTGGTGCTGTCTTCTTTCCTGTATAACAAATGACCCTAAACCTATCAGCTGAAACAACACATGTGATCATTTCACATTTCTGTGGATTAGATGTCAGATGTGGTTCTCACTGGTGTCACCAGGATCTGGGAAAGAATCCAATTCCTTGCTACTTTCCGTGTCTAGAGCTTCCTACATTCCTCGTGTCAAGGTCCTCCCCGCAAAACCACCTGGGTCCTCTGTATCTTTCTTCCATAGTTGTCTTCCTCTGATTGATTCTGATCTCCTCTGCCTCCTTCTTCTACTGTTAATGACCCTTGTGATCACATGGGACCCACCTGATTGGGCCAGGTTAATTTTCCCAAATGGAGGTAAACTGATAAACAGTGGAATTTTATCTTCATTTTTAACATGGATTATCTGTAATCTAATGGGGTACAGTGGCTCACATCTGCAATCCCAGGTACTTGAGGATCTGAAACAGGAGGCTTGCAAGTTCAAGACCAGGCTGGGAAATTTAGCAAGTCCCTGTCTCAAAATAAAAAGTAAAAAGGGCTGGGGATGTGGCTCAGTGGTACAGTGTCCCAAGTTCACTCCCCAATATCATACACAAAAATAATCTGTAATTTTTTTTGGGTATCAGGGATTGAACCCAGGGTCACTTAAGCACTGAGCCATATCCTCAGCCCTTTTTAATATTTTATTTAGAGACAGAGTCTCACTGAGTTGCTTAGGACCTTGCTAAGTTGCTGAGGCTGGCTTTGAACTCGAGATCCTCCTGCCTCAGCCTCCCAAGCTATTGGGATTACAGGTGTGCACCACTGTGTCCATCTGTAATTTAATTTTATACTATGGCCTTTTCTGGGGACCAGGGCAGGACAACTTTGGGGGTCATTACTGTGCCTACCCCAGGAGGGACCGCAGTCTGGCTGCCATGCTTCTGGACCACTTTCCCTTACCTCCAGACAACTTGTCCCAGAATTTCTTCTTTTCTCCCTACTGCCATTCAGTCAGTCCTCAGAGACAAGGAAGCAGGCAGAGCTGGGAGCCTGGGGGTGGGGGTGTGGATGGTGGGGGTGGTGATGACAGATGGGGTAGTGACCAGAGCGGAGTGTGCTGTATGCAGGCACAGTGGAAGCGGAAGTGGGCATGGAGGTGTCTGTTGACCAGGAATTTTCTCTGGACCTCAATGACAACACTTCCAAGGCCTACAGAGATTTCAACAAGACCTTCCAGGATCAGGTGAGGGGCAAAGGGAGGGGAAATGAAGGGTCCTCCCCTGCAGCGGGTGCCCTCAGGTCCACAGGTTCAGATGTGAGCCCAGGGATTCTTGACATTTCAGATGATGAAGATTTACAAAGGCGTGCAGGGGTTCAGGGCTGTGAAAATCCTCTCCTTGAGGTAGGAGATCCTGCTGGGGATGTGGAAGCAGCCTTAGGAGGGGACAGGGGCGTGAAGAAGGGCTGGGGCATCTATCCCTTGCTTCTTGAAGCATTTGCTTTCATAAAGAGAGTGGTGGAGGAAGTACACAGGGACAGGCAGGGAAGTGTCAGGACTGTTGTCTTGTCCTCTGTCTGGCACTGGCTCTGCTTGAGTCAGTCAGCATGAGAGAGACAGATGGGGAAGACAGAGAGCCCCGGAGAAATAGCTTTGGTGGTTTGGTGACCGCTTGATGTCATGCAAAGAAAACTCCCATTATCAGGGATGCTGGCAGCCCCTTTTGAAAAGCATGTGTGGGTAAAAGAAAAGCATGGGTGGCTTTTCACCTCGGGACCTCTAACCCTTTTGCATGCACTGTGGTTGGTTCTGGAGGAGCCCCTCCCAGGACCTGTGTGCCCCAAGCCTGGGCACCCTCTAAAGTTCCTGGCCCCCTCAGGAGTGGCAGCATCGTGGTGGATTATCTGGTCCTACTGGAGCTGTCCTTCAGCCTGCAGTTGGAGAGCCAGTATGAGAAGGTGAAGACGGTCCTGAAGGAGGAGCTCCAAAGTGTCATTCAGGATGGGGACAGCTGCCAGCATAACCAGAGTGAGCAGAAGCTGAAGGGAGGGGTCAGAGTGGTCATCCCAGCTTGCTCCAGCTCAGTCCAGGGGACTCTTAGGGTTCAGGGGCCGTCCCGTGGTTCCTCTGGCAGGGGCACAAGTCTACACCCAACTGGGTCAAGGGTGGGCTCAGGAGGGCTCAGAACTGGGGTGCTAGGAAGAGACCCCCTGGCAGGTATGCTCAGTGCTTCTGGGATGCTTGGGTGTCTGATTATTCAGCGGGGAGGAGGGAGGCAGCAGCAGCCTTCCCTAGTTGCCCCTCCACATCTGGGGAGTATGGAGAGAGCCCTCTTAGCCCTCCCCATCCCTGCCTGCCCCATTTCATCTGAACCTGTTTCCCCAGCCCTGTGCTTTAAGCCTAACTCCGTCAAAGTGAATGAGAACATCAGGACAGAGCTGACCCCGAAAGGTGAGGAGGGGGCAAAGGGCTGAGTGGCTTCAGGTGGCCATGATCCTTCCCACAAGGGACACTTGTCCACTGAAGTTCCCCTGGGGGAGCAGGGGGAGAACTTTTGGGGAGGCAAGAGATGAGGACCCTTCCTGCCCTTCTGGGCTCCAGGCAGTAGCTTACACCTGAGTTCCCGCAAGGCAAGGTGAGAGGGTGGGGAGCGGGAGGCTGCCTTTCCCGCTTCTAATCCCAACACCCGCACTCCGAAGAGTCCTCCCCAGGCCCACAACCAGGCCCTGAGAGGAATGAATGAGACCCTGGTCTCTACACACCCTCCCCTCCCCCAGCCATCTGTAGCAGAGCGGCTGCCAAGGGCTATGAGGAATTCTACTTCCCCCTGGTGGAGCAGAATCGGCTCCGTTGCGTCACCAACTGTACGCCCGGCGTGGACGGTGCCATCGACTGTGGACAGGGCCAATGCCTTCTGGAGAGGAGCGGTCCGGTGTGCAGGTGAGGCCCCGCCCTCGGTGGAAGCCCCGCCCCAGGCCCTGCCCGCTCGCCTTAGGGTGGAGCCCCGCCCCTGAGGCCCCGCTTGTGACCTGTCTTGAGACCTGTGACCTTTCCCCAGATGTTTTTCCACTGACACTCATTGGTTCTCGGGGTCGCGCTGCGAGATGGCCATCCATTGGAGGGCGCTGGTCGGGGGCCTGGCGGGGGGCGCCGGGGTGCTGCTGCTGCTGCTGGGGCTGCTGAGCGTCTGGCTGGTGCGCTCCCGGGGAAAGGACCGCCAGCGCCGAGGACAGTGAGTGCTCAAGGGCCGCGGTGGGGGCGGCCAGAGGGGCCCAGGGACCCGGGCTTGCCTGACTGCATGGCGCCGCCATCTAGGTCCTGGGACGAGGACAGGCAATGGTTTGAGATCTGGGATGAAGACACCGTGGGGACTTTTTCCAACATTGGCTTCGAGGACGACAGAATAGGTGAGTCTTTCTTGGGAGGATGGTGGGGGTTTCCCTGGGCATCACTGTGGCCTGGGCAGGATGGGACAGTCTTGTATGTCGTGCCAGGGAGTTTGTGTCACCCCTCCTGAGAAAGATCCTGTTCCTGCGCAGGCCATCCCCAGGCAGAGCAGCCAGCCACTTGGGGCCCTGCCTTTGGACATGGAGTTTCCTCCACGTCCAGTCTCACTCCTTTTCTCTCCCCTCTCCTTCTCTCTCTTCTCTCCCTAGTCAATGATGAAAGCTTCCACGTGGCCTTGGATAATGTGGACACCAGCATGAAGGTGAGGGGGCAAAAGGAGGACGCTAAGGACCTCTCCCAGCTCCAGTGCCGGATTTCCCCCAGCCACTGGCCATCTGGCCAGCCCACGCAGGTGGTCCCCTGTTCTCAATCCCTCTCACCCTATACTCTGTGGCAGGTACACATTCAGAGACCTGAGATGGCCTCATCCTCGCTCTGAGCCCCGCGGGGCCTCTTCACTACCCCCTCCACCCTGCCCAGGACTGCAGGAGGGAACCATCTACACTGCATCCATTTCCAGAGGTGGCCTCAGGCGCCTGGTGTCCTTGGGGCAAATTGAGACTGTTCCCTTTATCCCCATCCTCCCAAGTGGGCAGAAATCCACCTGGAGACCCAGTTCACATCCAGGCTCTTCTGCTGTGGGACCTTGAGCGACTCAAGTGTTTTCTCTCACCTCAGTTTTCTCACCTATAAAGTGGATATAACACACTTGTCCTGATACCTCCTACTGTTACTGTGAAAATCACGTGTTTGGTCAGTTTTGTTCCAATCTATCCACCTGTGTCAACCCTCATGTTTAGGTCACCTCCCTCAGGTCTCCCTTCCCCAGGTTCTTCCCCTGGTCTCCAGCCTTGGTCCCTATTTTTCTGTTTGCACCCAATTACTATCCCAGATGTTTCGGGTCCCTCACCCTGAACCCATAGGCAGCCCACCCGTCTCTTACTCTCTCTCCTAGATAACCGCTTCTGCGCCCCTTGTCTTTCCCTTACTGAGCCAGTTCCTTAAACCAGTCCCCTCCCCCAGCCCCATATCTCCCCCAGTTTTTGAATTCCCCTCTCCCACCCTGGTACTCTCAGCCCTGAATCCTTGCTTCCCCCATCCCAGCGCTCCCCCAAAATCCTACCTCCTCCCCACATGCCTGTTCCTAGACAGAGACAGATACTCCTGGCTTCTGAGGGTCCCCCAACTGGCACTCCCCTAGCCTCACCACTCTGAGGCTCCACCCCTTCCTCTCACCCCAGGGCACCTGGATCCCTTTGGGCAGGGGTGGAGCCTGAGTTTCCAGAGTTCCCCAGGATGGGGGGAAGTGAGGCCCCCTCCTCCTTGTTTCCCTGACCGCCTCCTCCCCTCTCCCCTCAGCCTCATGGCCTCCTTCCCATCGCTCCTGCTTCTTCTTCTTCCCCTCTCTCCTTCGGATTACCCCATCCCTGCAGCGATCTCTGAGCCTGAAGCCCTCGGACCTCCTTTGCCAGGAAGATCAAGTTTGGGGATGGGGAGTTGTGGAATCTCCAGTTCCCCAAGTGAACACAATATAGCATTTATTATCAAAGAAACTGTTCGGTATTCGGTGTCTTTCTCCCCTGCAGTCCCATCTTGTCCCCAGCAGTGTCCACTTGGTTGGAGAATGGGGACTTCCTGATGAGATGTAGGAGGGCCAGGGAAGCATCCCTGTCTCCCAGGGTGGAAGGAAGCATCTGTGGGTAGCCCTCAGGGCCATGACTACCTCAAGCTTGGTGGGGAGACCCATTTTGTTAGCTATTGGTTGGGTGGCAGGGAGTCTCTCCATTAGCAGCAGGTGAGGGTCTCTTAGATTTTGTCACCTGTGTCCTTCCCCTTTTGACCTCAGAAGCTTAGGGCTGGGTTTGGAAGGAGTTAGACCCTGGGACTGGGGCAGGGAGGTGTCCAGTTTGGGCTTGCTGCCTTTTCTGTAGAAATATAAAGTTGGGCCCCCAAAGACCTTGAGCATCCCAGATGCCTTCTTGCAAACATGTCCTCCCACCAGGGCCTGTCTGTGCGGGCTCAGACCCTCCTGTTGCCACCATTATGGGCTCTTGGTCCTGCTTGGCTGGGGCTGAGATGGTCAGAAATAATTTATCCCCGTGATCCTTTGGGTGGGGGTTTGGGAGAGGCCCCCATGGACCTTTGCCCTAGGCAGAAGCTGGCCCATGGCCTTTCGTCACCTCTGATTCTGGCCAGGGGTGGAGTCGGGCCATAAAGCCTCAGGTGTGAATGGGTGCCCCACCTGATGGGAAAGCACTGGGAATTCTGAAGGGGCAGCTGGAGGTGGGTGGTGGGGAGAGAAGGCCGAGAGCAAGGGGGTGCTCCTTGGGCAAGATTCTCCTTCACCTGTCCTGCGGGGTGTCCCTCCTGGGTGTCCCTCCTGGGACACCCCTCCCTCCTCAGTCACCCCTCCCTGGCATTACTTGGTCCCGCCCCTCTGTCATTGTCTCATGCTCACACCCCTGCCTGCCTCCTGTCCCTCCCTCTTGACTTGTCCCACCCTGTGACACTGTCTTCCTCTGGCTGGAGTGACCCTGGCTCAGGGGAGTCAGTGCGTCAGGAGTTAGAGGGGAGGAAGGTTGAGAGGCTGCCCTTTAGCCAACTCCCTGTAGTCACTGTGTGTCACCCACCCCGTGTCATCACCTTGCCCCCACCCTGGGTCAGGCACTGTCCTTCCCCAAGGCAAAGGTCTCCAGGGTCCTTTTTATAGCTGTTCCCTCCTTGGGAGGCTCTCATTTCTTGGCCCCTCTCCTGAGAGGGAAGATCCTGGAGCCAGGGGCGCACAGCCCGGGAGATGCTGGTGACCTGGGTCCTGCTGCTGGCTCTCCAGCTCTTGACGCCCATCAGCCCTTCATCTTCAGTAACAGCACTAACAGCAGGTGAGTGAGACCCAGCCTGGTGCTTCCCGGCTTCCGGCAGAGCCGCAGGTGATCGGCTTCCCTCTGTCCTTCCACCTTGTGTCCTCATCCTGCCTCTGGGGTGCTAAAGGGACCCTGCAGAGGCTGTAGGTGCAGAGGAGGGGGTGCATCCTGTGGTCCTGGAGCTGATGGCTAAGGCAGCCCCAGTTGGGGTGTGGCTGGGAGCCGTCCCTGCTGCTCTCTGGCCTTCTCCAGAGGATGGGGCTCTTTCTTCACATCCACGGTGCTCTCTGCCCTCAGCCTCGGGGCTGCCCTGCCTGGAAACCTGGGTGTTTCCAAGCCTCCCAGAGGCACCTCAGAAGCTCCTGGCCCTGGCAGGGAGGGAAGGTGTTGGGAGGCATCCGGCAGCTTCCCCACTTGACTTGGGAGGAGCTGCAGGTACACCTGGGAAAGGTGGAAATGACCATTAGAGATGGTGGGTGGGCTGTTAGAAGTGGTTAGAGGCTGGCTTTGGAGGGTCCTTGTTGAGCCCGGCCACAGCCATGTCTGGGAAGTGACTAGTTACAAGCTGGTTTTGCTTGTTCAAGATATACTTTCTGATTCCCTCAAGGGAGGGCAGAGCTCTCATGGAATTGGGAAGGCTGAGAGGAGAAGTGAGGTCCCAGGTGGAAGAGGGGGGCCTGAGTGAAGGCCAGAGAGCGGGCTGCGGAATGTGGGGTGGGGTATCTAGAGCCCTGTGGGATGGCCATCAGGAAGTCCCAAGGCCTTAGGGGCCTCCTCAGGCCAACAAGCCCTGACAGACCTCCCCCTCCTCATAAGCCGAGGAGAGAGGAGCAAGGACCTGGTGGACCTTGGAGATTTAAGGACATTATGAGAGAACATTAATACCAGGTCCATTCACTTTCAGTTAACATACCAAGAGGAGGAAGCTGCGAGTGGGGGTCTCTCTTAGGAAGGGTCCTCCTTTCCCTCCCCAGGCCTGGCCCAGCGTGGTACAGGACTTCCCTCTGGCCAGGTTATCTGAGGGGCGGGAGGAGGTGATGTGTGGGTGGATGATGAGGGGCCCAACCAGGTTCATTACCCAGCTATGCATGGGAAACCCCAACCTACCAAAACCCATGTCCCCCCAGTGCTTAAAACTGGGTTAAAACGATAACACGAGTGAATCCATGGGTGTGCAAAGAGCCAGTAGAACATCTGTCTACGGCAAGTGCCAAGGGCCGTCTGGAGGGTGAGGCCAGGCATGGGGGCTGCTGAGGGGGATTCAGGGGCCTATCCATACCCAGGGGCCCCCCCTCGCAGAGGGCGCTGCTCTCTCCAGAACTACTTCCCAGGGGGCAGCTCCACATGGATGTGGAGGGAAGTCAGGACAAGGAGGAGACAGCCCCAGAGAGGGTGAGTGACTTACTGGGGGCCACACTGTGAATAATTAGCGTGAACCCCCCCACCACACACACTGGGTTTGTGCCTGCATCCCTCCTGGGTGGGTCCTCTGCACCTGCTCCCTCCCCCTAGGCATGTGTTATGGGTCCTCAGGGAGCAGCTCAGATGTCAGGCCAGGGACCGCTGTGGGAGTGGGGGGGTCGATAGTTTTCTTTCCTTTCTACTTTGTCCCCCCTTCTGGTTACTCTCTGTGAGAACTGAGGAGGTTTTGGATAAGCAGACAGGTGGGGGGAAGAATACCTCAGTGAGACACTGGGGAAATCATTCCGGTGGCTGTGGGGGGACCAAGGCCTAGGGAGGCCCCAGGAGGTGAGGGGGCGTGTGCCAGGCAGAGCGAGTATTCAGTGGGGGCGAGCGCTGTGGTGTTGTGTCATTTGTGGGTGGTGGGAACAGAAGAGCCAGGCTGAGGCTTTAGATACCAGAGGAACCCGTGTGGGCTGAGCCAGGCTGGGGACGTCCCTGCCATGGGGCAGACAGGCATCAGAGGCCTGTGGAGAGGCACAGAGAGGAGCCACCTGGAAGGAAGAGGAGGGCCTCCACCCCCAGGGAATGGAGGCTTCCCTGGTAGAGGGCTGTGGGGGCACCCAGATGGATGGTTCTGTCGACTGGGAGGGCAGGAGCCTCTTGATGGCGGATAACAAGTGTCTAAAATTGAGCCTGTTGGGTTTGGGATGAGCATGGGGATTCTGGTGAAGCTGTCCTAGGGCCTCCGGGGAGGGGGACACAGCCAGGAATTCTCCATTTTCCATCAGAGAATTCCAGAAAGTCCCAGGGATAAACATGAGAGTCACAACTCAAGGCCTGTGTTGTGGTAAGGTGTGGGGGGAGGGGAGCTCCTTGGGTGACATGGAGTAGGGGAGAGTGTCGGTCCTGGAGGGGCTGGGGCAGGGGTCTGAAGGGACTAGACGGGTGGAGGTGGATGTAAAAATGTTCCCCATCTACAAAATCAGGAAGGACGTGCGGAGGTGAGAATGGATTTGTCACAAGAGACAAGGGGCAACCTTTGAAACCCATGTAATGTGAATTCCGAGCCCCGAAAAGGAAGTGCTGCTTCCCAACCTGAGTCATAAACTTACTCATTCAGCAAACACCGGGGACCGAGGGCCAGCTCAGCCTGGGCAGGTGCTGTGGACAAAGCAATAGGAATAAAAAGTTTATAGTGGATTTAATGAGATGGGAACAGCGCAGTGAGCCACAGCCCCCTGTGGTGCTGAAGCTGAGGGAGGCCCAGGCTGGAACTGGGGTAGGGTTGCAGCCTGGGGTTCAGAGGCTGCTTTTGCTGGACCACCAGGCTCCAGGGAGAGGGGGCATTTGGGTCTGGTGACTACTGGGGAGTACAGGAAGGATTTTTTTTTCGTACTACAAATTGAATCCAGGTTTCCTTTATCACTGAACTGCATCTCTAGCCCTTTTTATTTTATTTTTTTAAATTTGGAGACAGAGTCTTGCTAAGTCACTGAGGGTTTCACTAAGTTAATTGCCCAGGCTGGCCTCAAACTTGGGATCCTCCTGCCTCAGCCTCCCATTTGCTGGTGTGTGCTACCACAGCTGGCAGGAAGGATTAATAGATGCTCAAAGGCTTTAGATAAATATAGAACTAACCAAACCATACATAGCTACGGAGAGAACTGGAATACTGATGAGCAGATGCTCCAGGGAACAGCAAACAGGGGAAGCCATGCTGACCCTGATTAATATTAAAACTTTCTGATGTTCAGTGAGGGTCTACTTTGTGCTAGGTACTGTTCTAAATATCTTCTATTTCATTTAACTTTTACAACCGTATTAGAAGAAGGGTCCCATTATCAATTCTGTTTTTGTTCATGGGGACTCTGAGGCACAGAGATCATCATTAATTTGCTCTCAGTTATCCATCCATGAAGTGAAGGAGCCAGGATATGGACACAAGTCTTCTGGCTCCAGAGCCCACATTCCTTACAATTTGCTGGAACTGGGGATCTCTGTGAGTATGAGTTTCCTGTAGCTGCTACAACAAATGACCCCAAACTCAGTGGTTTAAAAAAAAAACAGGATTTTTTATTCTCTTAAATTGTGGAGGCTGGAAATCTGAAATTGAGGTCTCTCTAGTGTTATATTCCCTCAAGGGCTCTTTGTCTTTTACAGTGTCTGGTGACTCCTTGATGTTCCTTTGTTCATGGAACCGTCACTCCAATCTCTGCCTTCAGTCTTCCCCTGAAATCTCTCTCCAGCTCCACCTTGGCCAGGATTCTGAAAAGGCAGGATGAATAAAAAGTTTATAGTAGATTTAATGAGATGGGAACGGTGTCCTCTTGTAAGAACACAAGTGTTTGAATTTAGGGCCCACCCTAAATCTGATCTTGAAATCCTTAACTTAATTACACCTGCAAAGACCTTATTTTCAAACAAAGGCACATTCACAGCTACCTGGGTTTAGGATATGAACACATTTTATGGGATGGTGTGTGTGTGGGGGACACTATTCAGTGCACTACACCTGGTGGCAACAGGTGGCTCTTGCTTTAAGGAGGGAATAGGCAGGGGCAAGGAAGGCAATACCTACTGACAGAAAGTCAGGAAGCTTGTCCACTTGCCATGATTGTGCAGGGGGTGGGAAAGAACCAGGGTGGCCCTGTTTTACTCTGCTTGCAACTCTGCCATGCGTGAATGACCCAAGCCACCAAGTTCACACATGGCAGGGCTGAAGGTGCACCTGGGACTTCATGACTAAGATCATCCCAGTGCCCCAACTTTTCCAGACTGTAGAATATGCTAGATCATTCTAGAGTGAGCACGGTGGTCAGGGCAGACGTCATCTCTCTCTCTCTCTCTCTCTCTCTCTCTTTCTCTCACACACACACATACACACATCCTCCACACACACATTTTCTAGGGGGAAATGAAATGGAAGTTTAGAGAGGGTCTCTGGATTGTCCCAGGTCACACAGCTGCGTAGTAGGTAACAGCTGGGCTTGGTGACACCTGGAACTTCCCACTCCACACACCTCAGGAACTGCCCACAGCACCACTGGCTCTTCAGGGGGGCTGCCCTGTGGACCCCAATGCAGAAATATGTTTTGGAGGTGGCAGGAGGGAGAGTCCCATAGCTCAGCAAGTCTTCAGACATCTTGTCCCCACAGTGCCTTCTAATGTTCTCCCCCCAGAAAGATCAGCACCACAAACCAGCCGCAGTAATTAAATAATCTTTTAAGAGAAAAAACCCAAATTCATGTAGAATGGAGAAGCATCACCAACTGCAAACTGGGCAGGAGAGTCCTGGGTGTTGACTACCAGCAGGTGCAAGGGCCGCAACTCCCGTGACCTCTGGGCTCTCGCTTGGCAAATGGATAATTCTGTTAAGCGTTTTGACTATAAAAGTCTGGACAACCCCTAGCTTGGGAATCACCTATTTTGGGTGATTTTCCATGGGTTCTCCAAGGGATAGTATTGCACATCCCTAACATATATATTTTTAAAAGTCTAAACCTTTCTTGTATGCACCTTTCTACCGTGTGTGTGTGTGTGTGTGTGTGTGTGTGTGTGTGTGTGTGAGAGAGAGAGAGAGAGAGAGACTGGGATTGAACCCAGGGGACTGTACTACTGAGCTGCATCCTCAGCCCTTTTAAAATTTTTAATTTTTAGACAGGTCTCACTCAGTTGTCCAGGCTAACCTTGAACTTGCCATCGTCCTGCTTTAGCCTGACCTCCCAAGTCGCTGGGATTATAGACTTTCCCCACCACACCTGGCTTCCTTTATACATATATAAAAATTATTATATGGGGCTGGGCGCAGTGGCACATGCCTGTAATCCCAGTGCCTTGGGAGGATCACAAGTTCGAGGCCAGCCTCAGCAATTTAGCAAGACCTTTAGCAACTTAGTGAGCCCCTGTCTCAAAATTAAAATAAAAAGGACTGGGACAGTAAAGTGCCCCTGGCTTAATTTCTCAGTTAAAAAAAAATATAAATAATATACATAATAGATATAAATAATATATAATATATATTAATAATATATAATATGTATAAATAATATATAAAAATATATAAATAATATATATTCATGGGGCTAGGGGTGTAGCTCAGTGGTAGAGTACTTGCCTAGCATGCCCAAGGCCCTGGGTTCCATCCCCAGCACCACCATCAATCAATCAATCAATCAGTAACATGAACACATATTTGTGGTGGTATATTTAGAAAATATAGAAAAACAAAAAACATTTCTCTTAAACCTGCAGCTCAAATAAACATTGTTTACATTTTTGTTTATTTCCAAGTGTGTATTTAGATTTGTTTTGTAGAAAATTTATTTGTGCTTTTAATTTATTATTATTATTATTATTATTTTGGTACCAGGAATTAAACTGAGGGGCACTTAACTACTGAGCCACATCCTCTGCCCCTTTTTATATTTAGAGACAAGTTCTCGCTAAGTTGCTTAGGGCCTCGCTAAGTTGCTGAGACTGGTTTTGAACTCAAGATCTTCCTGCCTCAGCCTCCTGAGCCACTGGGATTATAGGCATGCACCACCACGTCCAGCTGTGTTTTTTTTATTTTTTATTCTTGCCGTGCTGGGGTTGGAGCCAGAATCTCATATATGCCAGGCAAGTATTCTACCTCTGAGCTGCACCCTGAGTCCGGTGGTTTATATTTTAATGGCTGATTAATATTGCATTTTGTAGAATACCACAGTCTTCTATTCAGTTTTGGATATGTTTACCCCAGGTTATCACGATAATAAAGAACGATGCAATGTACACTTTTGTATAAAATATTTTACACCTGCCTAGATTACTCTAGGATCAGCAGCTAGAGACGGCACCCTTAAAATGATATCCCTGATCCTAAGGTCTCTGATGCATCTTTCAAACTATTCTTTATTTTTTATTTTTTTGAGAGAGGGAGAGAGAGAGAGAGAGAGAGAGAGAGAGAGAGAGAGAGAGAGAGAGAGAGAGAGAATTTTAATATTTATTTTTCAGTTTTCGGCAGACACAACATCTTTGTTTGTATGTGGTGCTGAGGATCAAACCCCGGCCGCATGCATGCCTGGCGAGGGTGCTACCGCTTGAGCCACATTCCCAGCCCCCAAACTTATTCTTTAGACGCGTGATACCAAGTTAAAGTCTGAAGCTGTTATTACCCTTGGGGGTGATTCCATAGGTAAAAAATAGTGTCTTGTTTTGTTTGGAACACGTTTGCTTCCTGGTGAAGCTTATTTATTTTTTCCTTCTCACAGGCTTGTCCACCACTTGGATTTCTTTGCAGAGAAGATGAGCTTTTTTCCTTTGCTCGCCTTCCTAGCAGAGCATCCCTGACCTTGAGGTTGACCTTGGGGAGGACAGCCTCCCCTGCTCGGCCTTGTCCTTAGGGGGCGCTGTTGCCACAGAATCCTGGGCTGGGCTGGGTCTGAGTGTCTTCGTCCAGGGCACCTTCGGTCCCTCCCAGGAGTGCGTGGGAGAGCCCTGGCATGAAAGTGCTTGCCTGGCAGAGGGTGGCAGGTGGCAGAGCCCAAGACTTTAGTTTGGGATTTCCCCTTAGAGAGCGAGCAGAGAAAAGCCACAGGAGCAGAGGACACTGAGGGGTTGGTGATGCCTTGGGCATGGTGGTGGGGAGATCAGAGACTAGGAAGAGGAAGGAAAGCTTGATGAAATGGACATATTCGGTCACTCAATGCTCAGCATGGCCTGAGGAGATAATTGTATAGAGAATTAATTGGATAGTTAAGGACAGACCCAATAGTAACAAAATAAAGGAATAATCACAAAAGGTAGTGCAGGTTTGCCTGGAGCACACCTCTCCTGCATTCCACAGAGTGTTCCTGTTTTCCTGGGTCCCTCAGTGGCCCACCATGTTACAGTCATGGCTTCCTGGTCTCCCTGCCTCTGCATCTTCTCACAGTCTCTAGGGCACAGCCTTAAGTTGAGATCATGGCTTTTTGCTGAATGTTCTTCTCTGCTGCTCAGCCCAGTCCAAGCCCCACCCTCAGGCTGGGTTTGTGCCCAACCCGTCCTTCCCTCTGCCCTTACTCAGTGCCTAGCCCCATCCCAGACATGCAGGGAACACTCTTAACGCACCTCACATGCTGTTCCTTCAGCTCGACACCCTTCCCTTCCTCTTCTCTATTCCCTGAACTCTTTCTTTGTACTAAAAGTGAAATCCAGCTTCAGCATGTGCCTGGCTTTCTGTCCTACTAGCCAACGGACCCTGGGAGTATTCTACCCGCAGAACCTCCATTCCTAGGTAGGCTAGAAATGGCAGTGTCTCAGGCTAGGCTTGTGGCTCCATGGCATAGTGCTTGCCTGGCACATGAGAGGCCCTGGCTTCAGTCCCCAGAACTGCAAAAGAAACATGAAAAAAGAAAAAAATGAAAAACTGGCAACGTCTGCTCTGTACGGTGTAAAGATGGCATTCGACAAGGAGGAGGAGGGGCCTGGCAGATTTTCAGGAACTCGCTGACTCACTTATTTAAGAAGTTCTCACTTTGGGTGGGTCGGACAGGGCTGAGCGCGCTGTACTCTCAGGGTTTACAGCCTAGAGAGGCAAAGGCACTGCAGCAGCGGTCACAAAACCACTGAATTTTAACTGTGTTAGGTCCTGGAGGGTGGGGGTGAGGGCGGGAGTATGATTGACAGCCAATCAGTGCCACCTTTCCTCACCCCTATTCATTCCTGTGAGTCAGTTAAGGAGAGGGCCATAAACGGCTCTTATATAACTTTTTATTGTCACAACAAACATGTTCTACTTTTATAACCCAAGAAGTCCGGTAAAATTTATGAGTAAATCCAAGAACTGCTTTTTTTTTTTTTTTTTAATAAAGAAGAAAAACACAATAGCTTACATCTGACCTCCTCCTAGAGTCCTTCCTTAACAACAGGCAGAGGAACTGGCCCTCTCCCTCCAAGGACTCCTGTTGGCTCCTCACATAGGCCTCTCCTACCTCCTCACTGACCCAGGGCTCCAGGACCCCAGGGACGGGTGGGGGCTGGTTTGTCTTTGACCCCAGGGCCTGGCATGGTGCCTGTGGTCACCTGCAATTGGTTGGGTGGAAGCAGGAACGAGGGGTGCTCAAGGGCAGGTGAGGGCTGCGGTGGCCTCTGGGTGAGCTCACTCTCCGACCCTCTACCTACCCAAGCTCAGCATCCCCATTTCCTTTATGTCAAATGAGACAAAGTTTAGCTCAGTAGAGATGACGGGGCTGAAGTAAACGTATTTACTGACTTCAAAAAAGGTTGGGGTGGGTCTCTGTGGCAGCGTGTTTGCCTCGTATGCACCAAGCTCTGGGTTTGAGTCCAGCAGCAAAAAAAAAAAAAAAAAAAAAAAAAAAAAAAAAGAAATTTAGAATTCTAAAAATCTGAGGCACTATTGCACCTTCGACCTGAACTAGGGACTTGATAGTCCTCTTCTCTGGATGTTTTGCAAAGCCTTGGATCCAGAACTACTGATTTCATTGACAGGACGGTTCTACTGTTGCCCCCGCCCCCACTCTGTCCTGTCTCTTTCAGGACCCTGTGAAAACGAGGCTGTCACAGGTAGCAAAGAGTGCCTTTGCCCTAGGATGCCCCAGTCCTCTCTGCTGGGGAATGAGGTTGGCTCTTTTCAGAGGTGACAGAGACATAGTTCTAAGGCATCTCTGGGCAGAGGAGGGACAGACAGTAGGGACAAGAGGTCCTGTGCCCTGCCCTTGTGAGGACGTCCCCTGTGTGCCATCCTGTGTGATTCCTAGTCACCCCTAGATTAATGGCACATTCGGGCTAAAGGCCTTGTCTGCACCCTACCTTATGCATCACATGGGCAGGATGAAGAGGACCCAGGGTTGATATTCTCACTTTACACAGAAAAACTGTCCTCAATGTACAGCTGCACATTCTTGATGTCACAGAGAGGATGGATACGCCCTCTGGCCACAGGTCAAGTCTAACCCTCACACTTCCACATGGTGGCCCACTAATGTGGACCCAAGGGGAGGAGAGCTTGAGGAATTTAATGGCGGGGACAACAGAGTGGCCAGGGAGAGGCATTGGTATTCTGGGGAGGGTGGTTAGTCCTCATGTATGCAAATGTATCTAGGGAGAAAGGACACCGAGAAAAATTTTGCATGGTCACAGGTGACCGCCTTAGTTCCCTGTTGCTCAGAGGTTGGTGGCAAATGCTGGGTTAGAAGGGAGTTTGAGAAGTAAAGAATGGAGGTGGGTATTCATCGGACTGAGTAAAAGCCAAGGATGTAAGGCAAGAATGTGACCTGTAAAGGACAGAATGTGAAGAGCAAAAGGAATGTTCCTGGGGACACTGAAAAGGACAGGCCAGCATCACTGTCATGAGCTGTGCCTCAGCCCAGCAGCTGCGGGAATGAGAGTCAAGAAAAATGAGAAATTCATAATATATGTATCTCCTCTGATTATTCTCAATCCAGGGTCTACAATATATTCTACTTTTACATCATATACAAGTGAATCCAGTACCAGCTCCACCAGTGATGGATCAACAGCCACCACAGACAGCTCAATTTCACCTTCCAGCTCCCAGACCTCATCCCTGGCAGAAGGATCTACCACCTTGCCAAGCAGCCCAGGGTCAGAACGCACCACAGGGGCACCTGACAACAGCCACAGCACAGCCCGACCTGATGCAGCTACAACCATGCCAAGCAGCTCAGGGGTGGCACACACCACACTGCCCACTGGTACTTCCCAAGCCACAGTTGAGGGGTTAATTAGCACCACAGGAAGCCGAGCTGCAGCGAGCACAGCCTTATCCCCTGAGAGCCCGCACTCCACTGTCTTAACTGGAGCATCCACGGCCTCCCCCAGTGGCCCTGTGTCTGCCCTCACTACACTGCCATCTGGGAGCTCCCAGCCCACGGGGACAGTTAAGGCACCTACAGACTCACCAAGCAGCTCAGGGTCAGCACGGACAGCTGGGCCGTCTGACAGCCCCCAAACCACGTTGGTGTCTGAGGGATCTACACCTTTCCCAGGCAGCTCTGCTTCTGAACACAGCTCAATGACAACCGTGATCTCTCAGTTCACCATCCTATCTGAAACATCAACAACTGTGCTGAGTAGTCCAAGCTCTGCACCCACAGGGATGTCAACAGACACCTCCCAGGCCACAGTTCTGACCCCAGGGCCGACCACCCCTTCTGGCAGCCCTTCTGCTGTGAGCACAGCCACGCCCTCTGACAGTTCCCACAGCCCTGTCTTGACTGGAGCATCTGCAACTTCCCTTCGGGGCCCTGGGTCAGCTGTCACTAACCTGCCATCAGAGAGTTCCCAAAGCACAGTGAGGGATGAAGGATCTACAAGTTTGCTAAGCAGCACAGGGTCAGCACCCCCATCCATGCCCTCAGACACCCACCAAACCACGTTGCCCTCTGGGGGGCCAACAACCTTCTCAGGCAGCACTGGATCAGCCCTCCACACAGTGACCACCAGGAGCTCCCAATCCAGCCTCCTGCCTGAAGGGTCCACTCCCTTGCCAGGCAGCCCAGGTTCAGCACCCACAGCAGTGTCAACTGACAGCTCCTCAACTACTGTCCACACAGGAGGATCCTCAACCTTCCTGAGCAGCCCTGAATCAGCCCATACCACACTGCCATCAGACAGCACCCCAACCCCAGACCTGGGTGCAGGATCCACGGGCTTCCCAAGCAGCCCAGGTTCAGCACACCCAGTGGTGTCGACAGACAGCTCCCAAACCACTGTGATATCTGAAGGATGGACAATTATGCGAAGTAGCCCAAGTTCAGCACACACTCTAGCACCACCCTATAGCTTCCAAACTTCAGCCACATCTGAAGGATCAACAACCCTGCCAAGCAGTCCAGTGTCAGCATCTGAAAACTCCCAAAGCACAGTTCCAAAGGACACATCTCCAGGATTCCCCAGCAGCCCTGCTTCAGCTCACACAACAGAGCCAGCAGACACCGCCCCAGCCACTGTCCTATCTGAAGGATCCACGGCCTTCCAGCCCAGCCTTGGTTCAGCCTACACGACCCAGCTAGCTGACAGCTCCCAGGCCACACCTGGGCCTGAAGGAGCTACCTCCTTGCCAAGCAGCCCAGGGTCAGAACGCACCACAGGGGCATCTGACAGCAGCCACACCACAACCCCACCTGATGCAGCTACAACCATGCCAAGCAGCTCAGGGGTGGCACACACCACACTGCCCACTGGTACTTCCCAAACCACAGTTGAAGGGTTAACTAGCACCACGGGAAGCCCAGCTGCAGCAAGCACAGCCTCATCCCCTGAGAGCCCGCACTCCACTGTCTTAACTGAAGCATCCACGGCCTCCCCCAGTGGCCCTGTGTCTGCCCTCACTACACTGTCATCTGGGAGCTCCCAGCCCACGGGGACGGTTAAGGCACCTACAGCCTCGCCAAGCAGCTCAGAGTCAGCACGCACAGCAGTGCCCTCTGTCAGGCCCCAAACCATGTTGGTGTCCAAGGGATCTACAACTTTCCCAGGCAGCCCAAGTTCAAGACCCACAGCAGTGTCACCTGACACCTCCGAAACCTCAGTCCTGGAAGAGGCATCTACAACCTCACCAAGCAGCTCAGGGTCAGCACGCACAGCAATGCTGTCTGACAGCCCCAAAAGTACATTGGTGTCTGAAGGATCTACACCAATCCCAAGCAGCCCAAGTTCAAGACCCACAACAGTGTCACCTGACAGCTCCCAAACCTCAGCCATGGAAGAGGCATCTACCACCTTGTCAAGCAGCTCCTATTCAGCACATGTGATAGTTACATCTGACAGTTCCCAAGGAACTACCCTTTCTGAAGGACCAAGCGTGTTCCCAAGCAGCCCAGGGTCAGAACCCACAAGAGTAACATCCCCCAGCTCACAAACCTCTATTCCAACCAGAGAATCTACCAGGTTTCCAAGCAGCCCTGCTTCAGCGCACACGGCAGAGCCAGCAGACAGCTCTCGGACCACAGTCCAGACTGAAGGACAGACCAGCCTCCAGACCAGCTCTGAAGCAGCTCACTCGACAGCACCAGCAGACGCCTCCCCAGTCACAGTCCTTCCAGAAGGATCCACAACCTCCCAGAAAAGCCTTGGTTCAGCCCACACTGCACAGCTGTCTGACAGCCCCCAAACCACACCGGTGCTGGGAGGCTCTACTTCCTTTCCAAGCAGCCCAGGGTCAGAGCACACCACAGTGGCCTCTGACAGCTCCCAGCCCACGGTCCGGCCTGACATGTCTACAGCCAGGCCAAGCAGCTCAGGCCCAGCACACACCACAGAGCCCACGGAGAGCTCCCCAGTGACAGTGCAGTCTGGAGGGTCCACGGCCTTGCTAAGCAGCCCTGGATCAGCACACACCAGAGCGCCACCAGACAGCTCCCCAACCACACTCCCAGATGAAAGGTCAACCACTTTCCTAAGTAGTCCCAAGTCAGCACAAGCAACCGTGCCAACTGATAACTCTCAAACCACAGCTCTGACCTGGGAAGCCACCACCCTGCCAAGCAGCTCAGGTGTGGGGCAAACCACAGGGTTCACAGATATCTCCCCAACCCCAGTCCCTGCTGAAGGGGGGACAACTGCCCAGGGCAGCCCAGGTGTGGTGAGCACATTGATGCCATCGGGCAGCTCCCAGCCCACTCTCTACACTGAAGCATCGACAGCTTCCCCAGCAAGCCCTGAGTCAGCCCCCACTATGCTGCCATCAGACAGCTCCCAGACTGTGAGGGCTGGAGGATCCACCACCTTAATAAGCAGCTCAGGCTCAGCCCCCACAGCAGTGTCACCTGCCAGCTCCCCAACTACTGTCCACACAGGAGGATCCTCAACCTTCCTGAGCAGCCCTGGATCAGCCCGTATCACACTGCCATCAGACAGCACCCCAACTCCAGAGCTGGGTGCAGGATCCACAGGCTTCCCAAGCAGCCCAAGTTCAGCACACCCAACGGTGTCAACAGACAGCTCCCAACCCACAGCCGTGGCTGGGGCATCCACAACATTCCCAGGAAGCCCACATTCGGATCCCACCACAGCACCACTCTATGGCTCTCAGTCTACTGTCCAGCCTGAAGGATCAACAACCTTGCCAGGAAGCCCAGTTTCAGCACATGTAACAGATAGATCACAAAGCACAGTCCCAAAGGACACATCTCCAGGATTCCCCAGCAGCCCTGCTTCAGCTCACACAACAGAGCCAGCAGACACCGCCCCAGCCACTGTCCTATCTGAAGGATCCACGGCCTTCCAGCCCAGCCTTGGTTCAGCCCACACAACCCAGCTAGCTGACAGCTCCCAGACCACACCTGGGCCTGAAGGATCTACCTCCTTGCCAAGCAGCCCAGGGTCAGCACACACACCTGTGACATCTGACAGCTCGCATGCCACTCTCTTTCCTGGAGCTCCTACAACTTCCCTAAGGGGCCCTGTTTCAACAGTCACTTCACTGCCACTAGACACTTCCCACACTACAGCGAGCGTTGGAGGATCTACAAGCTTGCCAAGCAGCCCAGGGTCAGCACCCCCATCAGTGCCCTCAGACACCTACCAAACCATGCTGCCCTCTGAGGGACCTACAACAGGCAGCACTGGATCAGCACTCAACACAGTGACCACTGGAGGCTCCAAGTCCACCCTGCTGCCTGAAGGATCCACTCCCTTGCTAGGCAGCCCAGGTTCAGCACCCACAGCAGTGTCACCTGACAGCTCCCAAGCCACAGCCCTGGCAGGTGGTTCCACAGCTCTCCCAGGCAGCCCAGACATAGCAGTGCCATCTCAAAGCTCCAAACCTGCAATCCAGACAGAGGGGTCAACAACCCAGCCAAGCTCCTCAAATTCAGCAAACATGACAGTCACATCTGACAGCCCCCAAAGCACCATCTTCTCTGAAGGATCAGCCACATCCTCAGGCAGCCCAGGATCAGGACCCACAAGAGAGACGTCTCCCAGCTCACCAACCACAATTTTTACTGAAAGATCTTCAGGATTTCCAAGCAACCCTGCTTCAGCACACACAGCAGAGCCAACAGACAGCTCTCAGACCACAGTCCAGACTGAAGGACAGACCAGCCTCCAGACCAGCCCTGAAGCAGCTCACTCAACAGCACCAGCAGACGCCTCCCCAGTCACAGTCCTTCCAGAAGGATCCACAGCCTCCCAGAAAAGCCCTGGTTCAGCCCACACTGCACAGCTGTCTGACAGCCCCCAAACTACACGGGTGCTGGGAGGCTCTACTTCCTTTCCAAGCAGCTCAGGGTCACAGCGCACCACAGTGGCCTCTGACAGCTCCCAGCCCACGGTCCTGTCTGATGTATCTACATCCAGGCCAAGCAGCTCAGGCCCAGCACACACCGCAGAGCCCACAGAGAGCTCCCCAGTGACAGTGCAGTCTGGAGGGTCCACGGCCTTGCTAAGCAGCCCTGGATCAGCATTCACTTCATCACCACCAGACAGCTCCCCAATCCCAGGGTTGGTTGAAGGATCTACAGTTGTGCCAAGCAGCTCAGGTTCGGCACACACAAAGGTGCCATTGGACACCTCACTCAGCACAGTCCTGCCTGAAGGAGCAACAACACACCCAAACAGCCTTGGTTCAGTCCAAACAGCTGTGTCGTCTGACCACTCCAAAACCACAGCTCTGCCTGACGTGTCTACAACCTGGCCAAGCAGCTCAGCTTCAGAACATACCACAGTACCCCCTGAAAGGTCCCAAACCACAGTCCTGGGTGTAGAAACAACATCCGCCCCAGGCAGCCCAGCTGCAGCCAGCACAGCCATGTCCTCTGACAGCTCCCACCCCACTCTCTTCACTGAAGCACCCACAGCCTCCCCAAGCAGCCCTGGGTCAGGCTTCACTTCACTGCCATCAGACAGCTCCCCAACCCCAGGGCCGGTTGAAGGATCCACAGGCTTCCCAAGCAGCCCAGGTTCAGCACACCCAGCAGGGTCGACGGCCAGCTCCCACACCACAACCTTGCCTGGGCCATCGACAACTTTCCTAGGCAGCCCGGACACAACGCACACAACAGTGCCACCTGAGACCTCTCACACCATAGTCCTGGCTGACGGATCTACTATGTTGCCAAGCAGCTCCAATTCAGCACACATGACAGTCACATCTGACAGTCCCCAAACCACAAGGGTGCCTGAAGGATCTACACATATGCCAAGCAGCCCAGGGTCAGCACCTCCATCAGTGCCCCCAGACACCTACCAAACCACGCTGCCCTCTGGGGGGTCAACAACCTTCTCAGGCAGCACTGGATCAGCCCTCCACACAGTGACCACCAGGAGCTCCCAATCCACCCTCCTACCTGAAGGGTCCACTACCTTGCCAGGCAGCCCAGGTTCAGCACCCACAGCACTGTCACCTGACAGCTCCCAGTCCACAGTCCTGGCAAGTGGTGTTACTATCCCAGGAACAGCCCTCACAACGGTGTCACCTCAGAGCTCCCAAACCTCAGCCCCAGCAGAAGGATCTACAGCCTTGCCAAGTAGCTCCTATTTAGCACACACGACCATCCCCTCTGACAGATCCCAAAGCACTCTCCTCTCTGAAGGGTCAACCACATTCTCAAACAGCCCAGGTTCAGCACCCACAGGAGTGTCACCTGACAGCTCCCCAACTACTGTCCACACAGGAGGATCCTCAACCTTCCTGAGCAGCCCTGGATCAGCCCATCCCACACTGCCATCAGACAGCACCCCAACCCCAGACCTGGGTGCAGGATCCACGGGCTTCCCAAGCAGCCCAGGTTCAGCACACCCAGTGGTGTCGACAGACAGCTCCCAAACCACAGCCGTGGCTGGGGCATCCACAACATTCCCAAGGAGGCCACATTCAGATTCCACCACAGCACCACTCTATGGCTCTCAGTCTACTGTCCAGCCTGAAGGATCAACAACCTTGCCAAGCAGCCCAGTTTCAGCACATGTAACAGATGCATCACAAAGCACAGTCCCAAAGGACACATCTCCAGGATTCCCCAGCAGCCCTGCTTCAGCTCACACAACAGAGCCAGCAGACACCGCCCCAGCCACTGTCCTAACTGAAGGATCCACGGCCTTCCAGCCCAGCCTTGGTTCAGCCCACACAACCCAGCTAGATGACAGCTCCCAGACCACACCTGGGCCTGAAGGAGATACCTCCTTGCCAAACAGCCCAGGGTCAGAACGCACCACAGGGGCATCTGACAGCAGCCACACCACAATCCCACCTGATGCAGCTACAACCATGCCAAGCAGCTCAGGGGTGGCACACAGCACACTGCCCACTGGTACTTCCCAAGCCACAGTTGAGGGGTTAACTGGCACCACGGGAATCCCAGCTGCAGATAGCACAGCCTCGTTCCCTGAGAGTCCCCACTCAACTGCCTTAACTGGAACATCCGCGGCCTCCTCCCGTGGCCCTGTGTCTGCCCTCACTACACTGTCATCTGGGAGCTCCCAGCCCACGGGGACGGTTAAGGCACCTACAGCCTCACCAAGCAGCTCAGGGTCAGCACACACAGCAATGCCATCTGACAGCCCCCAAACCATGTTGGTGTCTAAAGGATCTACACCTTTCCCAGGCAGCTCTGCTTCTGAACACAGCACAGTGACAACCGTGATCTCTCAGTTCACCGTCCTGCCTGAAACATCAACAACTGTGCTGAGTAGTCCAAGCTCTGCACCCACAGGGGTGTCACAAGACACCTCCCAGGCAACAGTCCTGACCCCAGAACCGACCACCCCTTCTGGCGGCCCTGCTGCAGTGAGCACAGCCACGCCCTCTGACAGCTCCCACACCGAAGTCTCCACTGGAGCATCTGCAACCTCACTTCGGGGACCTGGGTCAGCTGTCACTCCCCTGCCATCAGAGAGTTCCCAAACCACACTGTGGGATGAAGGATCTACAAGCTTGCTAAGCAGCCCAGGGTCAGCACCCCCATCCGTGCCCTCAGACACCCACCAAACCACGATGCCCTCTGGGGTGCCAACAACCTTCTCAGGCAGCACTGGATCAGCCCTCCACACAGTGACCACCATGAGCTCCAAGTCCACCCTCCTGACTGAAGGATCCACTCCCTTGCCAGGCAGCCCAGGTTCAGCACCCACAGCAGTGTCACCGGACACCTCCCATGTCACAGCCCTGGTAAGTGGTTCCACAGCTCTCCCAGGCAGCCCAGACACAGTTCACGTGACAGTGCCATCTCAGAGCTCCCAGACCTCGGCCCCAGCAGAGGGATCAACAATCTTGCCCAGCAGCTCAAATTCAGCACAGACAACAATCACATTGGACAGCCACCAAACCACTCCGATGGCTGAAGGATCTACCACCTTGCCAAGCAGCCCAGGGTCAGAACGCACCACAGGGGCATCTGACAGCAGCCACAGCACAGCCCCATCAGATGCATCTACAACCTTGCCAAGCAGCTCAGGGGTGGCATACACCACACTGGCCACTGGTACTTCCCAAACCACAGTTGAAGGGTTAACTAGCACCACAGGAAGCCCAGCTGCAGCAAGCACAGTATCATCTCCTGAGAGCCCCCACTCCACTGTCTTAACTGGAGCATCCACGGCCTCACACAGTGGCCCTGTGTCTGCCCTCACTACACTGCCATCTGGGAACTCCCAGCCCACGGGGACAGTTAAGGCACCTACAGCCTCACCAAGCAGCTCAGGGTCAGCACACACAGCAATGCCATCTGACAGCCCCCAAACCATGTTGGTGTCTAAAGGATCTACACCTTTCCCAGGCAGCTCTGCTTCTGAACACAGCACAGTGACAACCGTGATCTCTCAGTTCACCGTCCTGCCTGAAACATCAACAACTGTGCTGAGTAGTCCAAGCTCTGCACCCACAGGGGTGTCACAAGACACCTCCCAGGCCACAGTCCTGACCCTAGGGCCAACCATCCCTTCTGGCAGCCCTGCTGCAGTGAGCACAGCCACGCCCTCTGACAGCTCCCACACCGAAGTCTCCACTGGAGCATCTGCAACCTCACTTCGGGGACCTGGGTCAGCTGTCACTCCCCTGCCATCAGAGAGTTCCCAAACCACACTGTGGGATGAAGGATCTACAAGCTTGCTAAGCAGCCCAGGGTCAGCACCCCCATCCGTGCCCTCAGACACCCACCAAACCACGCTGCCCTCTGGGGTGCCAACAACCTTCTCAGGCAGCACTGGATCAGCCCTCCACACAGTGACCACCAGGAGCTCCCAATCCAGCCTCCTGCCTGAAGGGTCCACACCCTTGCCAGGCAGCTCAGGTTCAGCACTCACAGCAGTGTCACCTGACAGGTCCTCAACTACTGTCTCCACTAGAGGATCCTCAACCTTCCTGAGCAGCCCTGGATCAACCCATACCACACTGCCATCAGACAGCACCCCAGACCCAGACCTGGGTGCAGGATCCACGGGCTTCCCAAGCAGCCCAGGTTCAGCACACCCAGTGGTGTCGACAGACAGCTCCCAAACCACTGTGATATCTGCAGGATGGACAATGTTGGGAAGTAGCCCAAGTTCAGCACACACTCCAGCACCACCCTATAGCTTCCAAACTTCAGCCACATCTGAAGGATCAACAACCCTGCCAGGCAGCCCAGTTTCAGCATCCGAAAACTCCCAAAGCACAGTTCCAAAGGACACATCTCCAGGATTCCCCAGCAGCCCTGCTTCAGCTCACACAACAGAGCCAGCAGACACCGCCCCAGCCACTGTCCTAACTGAAGGATCCACGGCCTTCCAGCCCAGCCTTGGTTCAGCCCACACAACCCAGCTAGCTGACAGCTCCCAGACCACTCCTGGGCCTGAAGGATCTACCTCCTTGCCAAGCAGCCCAGGGTCAGAACGCACCACAGGGGCACCTGATAGCAGCCACAGCACAGCCCCACCTGATGCAGCTACAATCATGCCAAGCAGCTTAGGGGTGGCACACAGCACACTGCCCACTGGTACTTCCCAAGCCACAGTTGAGGGGTTAACTAGCACCACAGGAAGCCGAGCTGCAGCGAGCACAGCCTCATCCCCTGAGAGCCCCCACTCCACTGTCTTAACTGGAGCATCCACAGCCTCCCCCAGTGGCCCTGTGTCTGCCCTCACTACACTGACATCTGGGAGCTCCCAGCCCACGGGGACGGTTAAGGCACCTACAGCCTCACCAAGCAGCTCAGGGTCAGCACACACAGCAATGCCATCTGACAGCCCCCAAACCATGTTGGTGTCTAAAGGATCTACACCTTTCCCAGGCAGCTCTGCTTCTGAACACAGCACAGTGACAACCGTGATCTCTCAGTTCACCATCCTGCCTGAAACATCAACAACTGTGCTGAGTAGTCCAAGCTCTGCACCCACAGGGGTGTCACAAGACACCTCCCAGGCAACAGTCCTGACCCCAGAACCGACCACCCCTTCTGGCGGCCCTGCTGCAGTGAGCACAGCCACGCCCTCTGACAGCTCCCACATGGAAGTCTCCACTGGAGCATCTGTGACCTCCTTAGGCCCTGGGTCAGCTGTCACTCCCCTGCCATCAGAGAGTTCCCAAACCACAGTGAGGGATGAAGGATCTACAAGCTTGCTAAGCAGCCCAGGGTCAGCACCCCCATCCGTGCCCTCAGACACCCACCAAACCACGCTGCCCTCTGGGGGGCCAACAACCTTCTCAGGCAGCACTGGATCAGCCCTCCACACAGTGACCACCAGGAGCTCCAAGTCCACCCTCCTGACTGAAGGGTCCACACCCTTGCCAGGCAGCTCAGGTTCAGCACTCACAGCAGTGTCACCTGACAGGTCCCCAACTACTGTCTCCACTGGAGGATCCTCAACCTTCCTGAGCAGCCCTGGATCAGCCCATCCCACACTGCCATCAGACAGCACCCCAACCCCAGACCTGGGTGCAGGATCCACGGGCTTCCCAAGCAGCCCAGGTTCAGCACACCCAGTGGTGTCGACAGACAGCTCCCAAACCACTGTGATATCTGCAGGATGGACAATGTTGGGAAGTAGCCCAAGTTCAGCACACACTCCAGCACCACCCTATAGCTTCCAAACTTCAGCCACATCTGAAGGATCAACAACCCTGCCAGGCAGCCCAGTTTCAGCATCCGAAAACTCCCAAAGCACAGTTCCAAAGGACACATCTCCAGGATTCCCCAGCAGCCCTGCTTCAGCTCACACAACAGAGCCAGCAGACACCGCCCCAGCCACTGTCCTAACTGAAGGATCCACGGCCTTCCAGCCCAGCCTTGGTTCAGCCCACACAACCCAGCTAGCTGACAGCTCCCAGACCACTCCTGGGCCTGAAGGATCTACCTCCTTGCCAAGCAGCCCAGGGTCAGAACGCACCACAGGGGCACCTGACAGCAGCCACAGCACAGCCCCACCTGATGCAGCTACAACCACGCCAAGCAGCTCAGGGGTGGCACACAGCACACTGCCCACTGGTATTTCCCAAGCCACAGTTGAGGGGTTAACTAGCACCACAGGAAGCCCAGGTACAGCAAGCACAGCCTCATCCCCTGAGAGCCCCCACTCCACTGTCTTAACTGGAGCATCCACGGCCTCCCCCAGTGGCCCTGTGTCTGCCCTCACTACACTGCCATCTGGGAGCTCCCAGCCCACGGGGACAGTTAAGGCACCTACAGACTCACCAAGCAGCTCAGGGTCAGCACGGACAGCTGGGCCGTCTGACAGCCCCCAAACCACGTTGGTGTCTGAGGGATCTACACCTTTCCCAGGCAGCTCTGCTTCTGAACACAGCACAGTGACAACCGTGATCTCTCAGTTCACCGTCCTGCCTGAAACATCAACAACTGTGCTGAGTAGTCCAAGCTCTGCACCCACAGGGGTGTCACAAGACACCTCCCAGGCAACAGTCCTGACCCCAGAACCGACCACCCCTTCTGGCGGCCCTGCTGCAGTGAGCACAGCCATGCCCTCTGACAGCTCCCACATGGAAGTCTCCACTGGAGCATCTGTGACCTCCTTAGGCCCTGGGTCAGCTGTCACTCCCCTGCCATCAGAGAGTTCCCAAACCACAGTGAGGGATGAAGGATCTACAAGCTTGCTAAGCAGCCCAGGGTCAGCACCCCCATCCGTGCCCTCAGACACCCACCAAACCACGCTGCCCTCTGGGGGGCCAACAACCTTCTCAGGCAGCACTGGATCAGCCCTCCACACAGTGACCACCAGGAGCTCCAAGTCCACCCTCCTGACTGAAGGGTCCACACCCTTGCCAGGCAGCTCAGGTTCAGCACTCACAGCAGTGTCACCTGACAGGTCCCCAACTACTGTCTCCACTGGAGGATCCTCAACCTTCCTGAGCAGCCCTGGATCAGCCCATCCCACACTGCCATCAGACAGCACCCCAACCCCAGACCTGGGTGCAGGATCCACAGGCTTCCCAAGCAGCCCAGGTTCAGCACACCCAGTGGTGTCGACAGACAGCTCCCAAACCACTGTGATATCTGCAGGATGGACAATGTTGGGAAGTAGCCCAAGTTCAGCACACACTCCAGCACCACCCTATAGCTTCCAAACTTCAGCCACATCTGAAGGATCAACAACCCTGCCAGGCAGCCCAGTTTCAGCATCCGAAAACTCCCAAAGCACAGTTCCAAAGGACACATCTCCAGGATTCCCCAGCAGCCCTGCTTCAGCTCACACAACAGAGCCAGCAGACACCGCCCCAGCCACTGTCCTAACTGAAGGATCCACGGCCTTCCAGCCCAGCCTTGGTTCAGCCCACACAACCCAGCTAGCTGACAGCTCCCAGACCACTCCTAGGCCTGAAGGATCTACCTCCTTGCCAAGCAGCCCAGGGTCAGAACGCACCACAGGGGCACCTGACAGCAGCCACAGCACAGCCCCACCTGATGCAGCTACAACCACGCCAAGCAGCTCAGGGGTGGCACACAGCACACTGCCCACTGGTATTTCCCAAGCCACAGTTGAGGGGTTAACTAGCACCACAGGAAGCCCAGGTACAGCAAGCACAGCCTCATCCCCTGAGAGCCCCCACTCCACTGTCTTAACTGGAGCATCCACGGCCTCCCCCAGTGGCCCTGTGTCTGCCCTCACTACACTGCCATCTGGGAGCTCCCAGCCCACGGGGACAGTTAAGGCACCTACAGACTCACCAAGCAGCTCAGGGTCAGCACGGACAGCTGGGCCGTCTGACAGCCCCCAAACCACGTTGGTGTCTGAGGGATCTACACCTTTCCCAGGCAGCTCTGCTTCTGAACACAGCTCAGTGACAACCGTGATCTCTCAGTTCACCGTCCTGCCTGAAACATCAACAACTGTGCTGAGTAGTCCAAGCTCTGCACCCACAGGGGTGTCACAAGACACCTCCCAGGCCACAGTCCTGACCCCAGAACCGACCACCCCTTCTGGCGGCCCTGCTGCAGTGAGCACAGCCACGCCCTCTGACAGCTCCCACACCGAAGTCTCCACTGGAGCATCTGCAACCTCACTTCGGGGACCTGGGTCAGCTGTCACTCCCCTGCCATCAGAGAGTTCCCAAACCACAGTGAGGGATGAAGGATCTACAAGCTTGCTAAGCAGCCCAGGGTCAGCACCCCCATCCGTGCCCTCAGACACCCACCAAACCACGCTGCCCTCTGGGGGGCCAACAACCTTCTCAGGCAGCACTGGATCAGCCCTCCACACAGTGACCACCAGGAGCTCCCAATCCAGCCTCCTGCCTGAAGGATCCACACCCTTGCCAGGCAGCTCAGGTTCAGCACTCACAGCACTGTCACCAGACACCTCCCAAGTCACAGCCCTGGCAAGTGGTTCCACAGCTCTCCCAGGCAGCCCATATGCAGCCCACTCCAGAGTGCCATCTCAGAGCTCCCAAACTGCACTCCAAACAGAGGGGTCAACAACCCTGCCAAGCAGCTCCAATTCAGCACACATGGCAGTCACTTCTGACAGCCCCCTAACCACATGGGTGCTGGGAGGCTCTACTTCCTTTCCAAGCAGCCCAGGGTCAGAGCACACCACAGTGGCCTCTGACAGCTCCCAGCCCACGGTCCTGCCTGATGTGTCTACAGCCAGGCCAAGCAGCTCAGGCCCAGCACACACCACAGAGCCCACGGAGAGCTCCCCAGTGACAGTGCAGTCTGGAGGGTCCACGGCCTTGCTAAGCAGCCCTGGATCAGCACACACCAGAGTGCCACCAGACAGCTCCCCAACCACACTCCCAGATGAAAGGTCAACCACTTTCCTAAGCAGTCCCAAGTCAGCACAAGCAACAGTGCCAACTGATAATACTCAAACCACAGCTCTGACCCGGGAAGCCACCACCCTGCCAAGCAGCTCAGGTGTGGGGCAAACCACAGGGCTCACAGATATCTCCCCAACCCCAGTCCCTGCTGAAGGGGGGACAACTGCCCAGGGCAGCCCAGGTGTGGTGAGCACATTGATGCCATCGGGCAGCTCCCAGCCCACTCTCTACACTGAAGCATCCACAGCTTCCCCAAGAAGCCCTGGGTCAGCCCCCACTACGCTGCCATCAGACAGCTCCCAGACTGTGAGGGCTGGAGGATCCACCACCTTAATAAGCAGCTCAGGCTCAGCCCCCACAGCAGTGTCACCTGCCAGCTCCCCAACTACTGTCTCCACTGGAGGATCCTCAACCTTCCTGAGCAGCCCTGGATCAGCCCATACCACACTGCCATCAGACAGCACCCCAACCCCAGACCTGGGTGCAGGATCCACGGGCTTCCCAAGCAGCCCAGGTTCAGCACACCCAGTGGTGTCGACAGACAGCTCCCAAACCACTGTGATATCTGCAGGATGGACAATGTTGGGAAGTAGCCCAAGTTCAGCACACACTCCAGCACCACCCTATAGCTTCCAAACTTCAGCCACATCTGAAGGATCAACAACCCTGCCAGGCAGCCCAGTTTCAGCATCCGAAAACTCCCAAAGCACAGTTCCAAAGGACACATCTCCAGGATTCCCCAGCAGCCCTGCTTCAGCTCACACAACAGAGCCAGCAGACACCGCCCCAGCCACTGTCCTAACTGAAGGATCCACGGCCTTCCAGCCCAGCCTTGGTTCAGCCCACACAACCCAGCTAGCTGACAGCTCCCAGACCACTCCTGGGCCTGAAGGATCTACCTCCTTGTCAAGCAGTTCAGGGTCAGGACGCACAGCAATGCTGTCTGACAGCTCCAAAACTACGTTGGTGTCTGAAAGATCTACACCTTTCCTAAGCAGCCCAGGTTCAAGACCCACAACGGTGTCACCTGACAGCTCCCAAACCTCAGTCCTGAAAGATGCATCTACAACCTCGGGAAGCAGCTCCTATTCAGCACACGAGACACCTACATCTCAGAGCTCCCAAAGCACTGCCCTTTCTGAAGGACCAAGTGTGTTCCCACGCAGCCCAGGGTCAGAAACCACAAGAGTGACATCCCCCAGCTCACAAACCTCTATTCCAACCAGAGAATCTACCAGGTTTCCAAGCAGCCCTGCTTCAGCACACACAGCAGAGCCAGCAGACAGCTCTCGGACCACAGTCCAGACTGAAGGACAGACCAGCCTCCAGACCAGCCCTGAAGCAGCTCACTCGACAGCACCAGCAGACGCCTCCCCAGTCACAGTCCTTCCAGAAGGATCCACAGCCTCCCAGAAAAGCCCTGGTTCAGCCCACTCTAGACCACCCTTGGATGTTTCCCAAACCTCCGTGTCAGTTGAAGTATCTACAGCCTTGCCGAGCATCTCAGGTTCTGACCACACCACGGTGCCATCTTATACGTCCCAAACCACGGTCTCGACTGAAAGATGGACAGCCTTCCCCAGCAGCCCAGGTTCAGGATACACGACGGCACCACCTCGCAGCTCTGGAACCACGGTCCTCCATGCCACCTCTTGGAGTTCTTTCTCGATGTCCTCCTTCTCAGCAGTCTCTAATGCTTCTGTTCCTACAAGTTCTCCTGGTTTTTCTTCTCCTCACTCTACTTCATCCCCAGCCCCCGTGTTCCCAACCAATTCCACCGCTGGTCCTACATTCACCAGCAGCCACACCACTTCCATGACCACCAGCTCTTCCTCTTTGCCACCAGGTGCGTCTCTGTGTGTGTCATCTGTGTGTCCCGTGCTCTGATCACCTGTTCCCGTTGTCATTTTCCACTTTTCCTGCTCTCTCTGGCCACCATGCCTTTCACCCACATTGATAGCTGTTGTCCTTCTGGGGTTCTCAGGGCTCTTCTTTGTCTATTTCTTGTTTCCTTGCTCTTAGCCTGTCTCCTCCTTCCCCTACTTACTCTGGGAACAGGGTGGGACCTGAGGGTCCTCAGTGGCTGCAGGATCACCTGGTCCTATCTTTCTCTTTAATGTAATGTCTGCGTGCTGAGACCTGGCTGGGAGCCAGTGTTTCTGCTCCTCGGGCTTCCTTGATGACCTACAGGAATTCTGTCCCTCCACAGTGGATTGCTACAACGGTGGACATTGGAATGGAAAAGAATGTGTCTGTCCCCAAGGCTACTTTGGTTACCAGTGCCAGACCCTCCTGTATTCCTTCCCCATAGGTAATGACCTCTCAGACCTATGGATCCTTCCATGCCCCTTAGCACTTAAAATAAGATGGTAGTGTTGGAAGCACTGGCCACATCCTTGCTGGGCAGGCAGAGGCCATGATGAGACTTGTCTAGGCTACAGCTCGGGTAGGACATGAACCTTCGGCCACCATCTTTAGGGGCCTTTTCACTAGTTCTCCTGCCCATTCCATCAGGGGGTTTCTATCTCCCAACTTCCTGGAGTCTTCCACTTAATTCCCTCTGGGTCTCAATCCTGGCCACTAGCTTCTCATGGGATTGGGAGACCAGGGACAGAAGTCTCAGTGACCCCACCTGACTCTTGATTTTCCCATCCTCTGGTCCTAACCCACGTGGTTCACTGCCATGAGACCCAGAGGCAGAGAATTTATCAGTCCCCAGAGGTACTCGGGGAGGTTGTTCTCTCATGCACAGTGTGGCCTGTCCCCCACAGAAGTCCCAGACGTCCTCAATGCCACCGTAACAGTGATAGTGAAAGTGATTCACAGGAACTTCACAAATGACCTGAATAATGCATCCTCTCAGGCGTACCAGAATTTCACAGAACTTTTCAAGCAGGAGGTAAGAGCAGGGGTGCCCAGGGGTGCAGGGCTGGGGGACTCACCCGTGCTCTGCAGCTCATGGGCCTCTCTGTCTCCCAAGTCTCAAGAGGGGACCCTCTGATAGCCTCCACCCGGGAACCCCACCCACCCTGCACGTGTCTGGCAGAGTGAGCTTCCTTTGCCTTTCTGACCTCTCTCCTGTGGGCCCCGCAGCAGAGAGCCTGGGGCTGCCAGGAGATTTGGGCGTGGCCTCTGCACTCTGGGGCCCTGTGTTGATCTCAGCAATTTCTTTCAGATGAACAAAGTCTACATGGGGAAGGACCTTTCTGAATACAGAGAGGTGATCATCAGGAAATTGCTGTAAGTATGTTGGGGGGCAGGTTTATACGCTGTAGGGAGCCCCTCTCTCTAGCCCTGCTGTCCTGCCTCCTCCATTATGAATGGTTAGCATGTCCACCCCCAGCTGGGCCACACCTGAGGAGTCCATGCCTCCATTCATCCACCTCATGATTCATTATTTTGTTAGCTCTTTCATTACTTGTTCATTGATTCTTGATTAATTATCCATTGACACTTGATCCTTCATTCACTCAACAAACTTTTATTAAAAGCCAGCCCTGTGCTAGATGGCGGGAGCACAGGAATCCCAGTTTCCTGGAGCTCAGAGTGGCACAGTGGCTGTGCAGTCTGGAGAGAGGTGGGGTCAGGGACCCTCGAGGTGGCACCAGAGGGGTCCTGAAAGCAAGCCTGGGGAGATAGGAGGATTCTTCCTGGGAGATGGGGCGACTAAGTCAAACCTTGAGGGATGAGGGAGAGTGAGGCAGGGCCAGGGAAGGGAGGGGGAGAGAGGGACAGCCAAGGGCAGAGACCAGGACGAGGAGTCCAGAGTTGAGGGGAGGGGGGAAGATTCCAGGGACGTAAAGGTGCTCAAGTCGGCTGGCGGCCTGGGGAAGAGCAGGTGCATTGGGACAAGGTTGGAGACCTGGCGGGTGCCAGGTTAGTTAGACCTGAGGCGTCTACAGGTCCAGCCGTGACAGGGGGTATCTGACTTTCAGGGCAGGCTGCTCAGGGTGGAGAACGGGTGCCCAGGGGTCTAAACTGGAGGTGAAGGTGGTAAAGACCAGAGAGGTGACAGTCAGGAGAAAAGGAGTTCAGTGGGAAAGGTCATGGGAGGCAGGACCAGCCCCAGAGGATGACGGGTGTCTGTTATTGGGGGTGGAAGAGGAACCGATGAGGATCGGCCACGATTCTGGGATGCTGGGGTGTGGGGTGCTCTGTGCTGGGACAAGGAGAAGAACAGAGAAGAAGTCAGAGTGTGGTGTGGCTGTGTCCAGGTTTGAGTGCCCGAGCCCAGCCATGGGCTGAAGGGGACTGAACTCTAAAGAGCCCTGATGGAAACACAGTCACCGAGGCTGGCTTTGAACTCTTGATCCTCCTGCCTCAGCCTCCTGAGTCACTGGGATTACAGGTGTGCACCACAGCCTTCAGTTTTATTTTTAGTCTTAATTTACCTTTTGTTGGTGCATTATCATGATACATAATAGTGTGATTCCTTATACCACAGTCATAACATAATTTGATCAATCTGCTGGGTGGCGCATGCCTATAATCCCAGTGACTCAGGAGGCTGAGGCAGGAGGATTACAAATCTGAGGTCAGCCTCGGCAACTTAGCGAGGCCTTAAATAACACAGTGAGAACCTGTCTCAAAAATAAATAAATAAATAAAAAAGGCTGAGAATGAGAATGTGACTCAGTTGCAAAGGCCTCTGGGTTCTGTTTCTAGAAAAAAAAATCATATTATTAATCTCCTTCCCCAGTACATTTCCTTTGTGATCCCTCCTCCCTTCCCTCATCCACTTGCTCTACTCCTACCAACCTCCCTTTCATTATTATTATTATTATTATTATTATTATTATTATTATTATTATTTTAATCCGTGCATTATCATCACATACATAGGCAGGCTCCTGGTGGTGCGTTCGTACATAGACACGTACGATTTGGTGATCTTGCTGTCCAGGTCCTCTGCTCCCCTTCCCCATCTCCTTCTCTTCTCCATCAGTCTCCTTCTATTTTCATGAGATCTACCCCCTCTCTTTTCATTCCTCCCTCCACCCCCACCCCCCCCCCCCGCCCCCAGCCAGCTTCCGCATAAGGCGCCTCTGGGTTCACAGAGATGGATTCCACCCGTGGACATTACAGTGGCTGCTGCTCTTTCTGGACCATAACTGGTCTTGCTCCACTGCCTCCTCGATGGTTAGCAGCTCAAGAGAGGAACTCTCTTCTTCCCTGTCTCTGGGGCTACTTTGTCCCCCATTTCTCCTCCTGCTTCTTCGGGGGGGGCCCCCCTTGCTGGGCGGGTGGGTGACATTGGGGACCTGAGGAAACAACTCCTCATTCCAGCAACGGCAGCATCGTGGTGGAAAGTGACGTGGTCCTGGAGACCAACTATACCTCGGAGTTTCGGACACACTTCCAGAACCTCAAAAATATCGTGAAGGCCAAGATCACGAATGCAACCAGAGAGATCCAGAAAGATGTTCTCAAGTGTCAAAGTAGGCTCCCCCAAAACTCCTTGGTATCGGTGGTAAAGGGGGTCTCGGTCTCGGCCTCCTGCTCCCCGACTCCCGAAGCTTCATGTAGAGAAATCTAGAACTCAGGTCAGGGGACCTCCCCTGACCCCCATCCTCCTTCCTGCCTTCATTACCCTCAATGGCCCCCCTTGAGCCTGTCCACAGGCCCTTTGCATATCCGGGGATGGGCCACCACCCCTCTGGTGCTGGCCCAGTGAGGAAGGTGTGGTAGAGATTGGGGAGCCCTGGCTACACCCGTGGAGGTGGAGGGAAGCATTTCTCTTGGTTTTCTTCTCCCTCGTCCCCGGCAGATTCCATATTGTGTTACAACTCAGAGGACACTAGGGTGGAAGAGGATGTGAAGTTGGGCTACGACCCCCAGGGTGAGCATCTCGGGTGGACAGAAGGGGGTGGGGTGTGGGCAGTGAGCCTGGAGTCGGAGGGAGCTGTAGCCAGGCTGACACCCACTGCCCGTCCCTCACCTCCAGAGCAATGTGCCCGGGGAGCTGCCCAGGGCTACGGCCAATTCTACTACGTGGACGAACTGGACGGAAGGCTGGCCTGCGTGACCAAGTGTACCCCAGGGACAAAGTCACAACTCAACTGTAACCAGGGCGAGTGCCAGCTGCAGCAGAGTGGCCCCCGCTGCCTGTGAGCACCCACCCTCTCCTGGTAGAAAGGCCCTCCCCTCCCTTGTCCGCTCCCATGGGTCAGGTGGAGGTGGCCAAGCTTGGAAGGCACCTTCTCCTTCCTCCTCTCCATGTCTTCTCCCTCTACCTGGGTCTGCCATCGCCCCTCACCCCCATGAGAGTCAAGGATGGGCACATTGTAGAGTCGGGCATCTGTGGTCAAGCCATTCCCTTCCTGATAAAACTCAGCCGGTCAACTTCCCCCCTCTCTCTCTCTGTCTACCTGTCTCTGTGACTGTCACTTATGTTATCTCGCTGTGGTACCATTATCACTTTCAGCTGTGGCCTAGACTTAAGTTCCCAAGACCATAAATTAAAGTATAAAATCTAATACAAGATAACAAGCACATCAGATGCCAGCTACTTGGAGATTAGATGGGTAAACCTCACTGCCTGGGCCAACTTGCCCAGCTCCCTGGGATCCCGCTGAGCCCCAGTCTTCAGAATTCCTGTTCTGCTGGCCCGGAGTCCCTGACTTTTAGGAGTCAGGCTTTCTGGGTACCCAGTCTCTGTCCCCAGCTTTGGAATTGATGTTTGCTTTGGAGATTAGCCCTCCTTGACCAGAGGGATGCCTGTGGACTGGCTTGAGTTTGTGTGTGTCCCCAGGTGCCCGAACACGAACACGCACTGGTACTGGGGAGAGACCTGTGAGTTGAGCCTCAGCAAGAATCTCGTGTATGGGATAGTGGCTGCTGTGGTGGCGGTGATGCTGATCGTAGTGGTCATCCTGACCATCTTCCTTGGTCGATCCCAGAGGAAACTGCACAGGTGAGCAGTGGGGACGGCACAGTGGGCCCAGAGAGAGGAGACAGAAGGAGAGAAGGGACCCTGGGCAGCCAGGGTCCTGAGGCTCTGTTCCTTTCAGCCAGACAAAGAGGCCAGCAGAGGCCAGACGGGGTGCAGGGTCCCTTCCAGCCCAGGGCCTTTGGATACCTCTGTTAGGCCAAGAAATGGAAACAAAAACTTAAGCCCTGGAGTTAGATTGTGCAATGAGATCATTTGCAGTTTATTATCACCTGGCCGGCTCTTGAGCAACTTAGCTGTACTGGTTAGCTGGGAACGAGCCAGCTCCGTCCTGCTTTCCCAGCTATAAATAGAATAAGACACGCTGCGAAGACTGAGGTGAAATACTGGGTGCAGCACCTGGCCCCAGGTCTGTAGCTGGAGGGATCCACCCTGACCCTATTGCAATGTCCCCATCACAGAGTCAAGGAACTGAGGGGACTGAGGGGCACCCAGCAAGCCCAGCCAGGACCCTCAGAGGGTGGGGAGGTCATGATGAACTTCTTCATTCACTGCAGGGCCCTCCCTGACTCAGGGCTGTGGCCCTTGACAGTCCCCTAGGGGAAGCCCAGGGGTCGGGCCCTGCGAGCCCCCTCCTTGGCCTCCCTGCTTCCCGCTGCTCACCACACTTCTGTTAACAGGCAAGAGTACGATCCTTCTCAGGAGTGGCAGAGAGAAGGCATCCCTGGCACCTTCCAGAACACAGACATCTGGGAAGGTACCTGTCGTCAGGGCACAGGGCGGGGGAACCTGGAGGGAGCGCCTCGGTGACCCTACGTCTTCTCAGCTTCCTCCCTATCTTCTCAGCTTCTCCCTATCGGATTGCTGGGTCCTGCACCGCCACCCTCCCCCTCCTGGCCTTTGCACATGCTGGGGCACCATCTAGAACATTCCCACTCTGCAGGCCCCGATCCCAGTCTGTTTCCAGGATCTGGTTTAGACACTGGCCCCTCCAGGAAGCCTCCTTGTCCTTCAGCCGACTCTGGCTCCAGAGTCGCTCAGGAAGCCCCTCGTGCCATGTCTGCCCCTGTCCCTGCCTCCATAGCCTCTCCCCCAAGAGTGTGGCTGGCCTCTGCCCTGGCCCTACCCCTGAGCAAGCCCAGCCTTCCGGGCTTCCCAGTTCTTTCTGACGCGCCATGCTCTGCCTTGTACACAGTGGAGCGGAGGGTGCTGAGGGCCGGCTTCTGCCGTAAAAGAGCACCCGGCAACGGTATCAGACATGCACTGCACCAAGTGAGATGGCAGGGTGGTGCCCAGCCTGTGACTGGAACACGGAGGAGGCCTGGCCCAGCCTGGGTGGGGGTCAGAAAAGGCTTCTGAGGAGGTGCCACCTGAGTTGAGTGTGGTTCTCCAAGCAATGGGTCAGAGGTGGACTTCCTGCTCCCAGAAGAGTCCAATTAAGACAGGGAAAGGGCTGGGGGAGCGTCTGCCCCACACAAGGAAGGGGACAACCCAGCATTCCTGGCCAAGCTGGGCTCTTCCTGTTGTGGTTACTGTTGCTATGGGTGGGGCAGGTTGGGGACACCTGCTGAGTCAGGTGGCTGCCTCCTGTTCCAATGTATAACCTCATTACATTGTACCATGGTGCACCAGGCCCCTGGCCGTGGCCCCCACTTCCTGGGCTATGACATTTGACCCCTGTCATGTGATGGTGGGCTGCTGCTCAGCTTGCCTTCTGTCCCTAGGTCCTGCTGGGCCAGCTACCCAGGCAAGCTCCAAACCCCCCAAGACCCCATCAGAGGGCTGAATGGTGGGAGGATTCTCTTTCTTTTTTTGGAAACTACCCCCTGTGTCACCCAGCCCCTCCCTGATCCCCTCTCACTTCACACCTCTCCCTACAGGCAAGAACCTGAAGGAGGACAAATTTGGCCTTGAGAATGGCTACAGTCACTTCCGACCCTCCCTGGAGAAGGTGGACCCCACCACAGAGGTGACTCAGATAAGCTTGTCCAAGCCCCAGAGTTTCCCCAGCCCTGGGGCTGCCCCTTGTCATCACCTGTCCCTTCTCTCCACCAGCTCCACATTCAGAAGCCAGAAGTGGTGACAACGGCTCTGTGAGGGACATGGCTCCCACCCTCCATCCAGATTTGGACAACAGAGAGAGGCCCACCGCAGGCAACCCTGGGTAGTCAGGAGCAAGCCCAGGCCAGGCCTGCAGATCTGCTCAGGGGTGGCGGACTCACCAGTGGTCCCTTGCCCTGGGCCATGAAGAGGCAGCAGGGGCCAGGAGCCCTCACCCCACTGTCCAGGAGCCCAAAGGTTTCCAGACACCCTGCTGTCTTGTTTGCTCTTGGGTGATTCCTTGGTCTGGAATTTACCTCTAATAAAAGCAACTCTTAAAGTGCAGAGTGACGTCAGAGCTTTCCTCCCCCCTCCTCCCTCACCCTCCACGGGGCTGGCTGTAGGCCTGGGTCTGAGAGCTGGTGTTGGGGTGATGGTGGGGGAGGCGGGGCAGGGAGACAATCCTCCCAGGTCAGGGGTCCTTTCCTGTATCCAGATATGAACCTCTCACCTGCTCTAGCTGGGGCAGGGCCAGGCCCACCTCTGCCTGAGGACAAGCTCAGGGTCAGTTTCTGGGGACCTCAGGCCCAAGGAGTGAGGGGTGGGAGCCCCCAGAAGGCCAAGGAGTGAGCACTTGGCTCTGCTCACCTGAGGATTTGGTGGGTCACTCCAGATGGCCACGGGGGGAAGCCATGTTTACCTTTGAACATATATCCCAAGGACCCCTGGCCATCCCAGGGTTGGGCCTGGCCTGAGTCTGGCCAGGAACTGTACCCTATGTCCTGCTGGAGCATCCACGGGGTAAAGAAGGCCTTTAGGAATGTGATGTCCTTGTTAGGGGCTGGGGGGGAACCCAGGGTGTCTTCCTCTCCTGCTCAGGCCTAGTTCCTTGGGTCATTTCACCTCTCTCCTCTCTCCTGAGGAGCAGGGGGTCTTCTCAGTTCTCCCTGGGTACCTCAGCTCCCCTTGTGCTGCCCCTCTAGTGGTGATAAATCTGATTGCCTGCGTGCCTATGCGCTGCCCATCCAGGGAGGGGTTCTCCTCCCTTTGCCCTTTGGCCCTAACCCCCAGTCATGAGGGAAGATCCTTGGATTAACCCAGGTTTGGATTGGCCCCAAGATTTTCAGTCTCGGAGCTCAAAGGTCTCCGGGCCCTTTTTATTTGTGGGGTTCCCCGGGTGCAATTCATTTTGCCAGCTTCCACAAGGGGTGAAGGGCAGACGTGATACTCCGTGTTCCGATGCCGAGGCTGGCAACTGCGCTGCTCTGCCTGGTCCTCGCCCACTGGCACCTGCCCCACCATGCTGCTGCTGAGCAGGGTGAGTAACGTTGACAATGCTGTCCCCACAAGCCTGCTCCTGGACCTGCCCACCCCAGGGCCCAGGTGAGGGGCGCCCTCCACCCAGGGCACAGCCTTATGCCCCCTGGACTCCCCTCCTCTCCCAGAAACCTTTCTGGTAAGTACGGGACCTTGGAGCCTGCTTTGGGTTGGCCTTCTCTGTTACCTCCCAGCAGGTGAGTTCAAAACACCTGCTTGTTGATCTGGCAGCTTCAAGGATCTAACGGAACACGCCAGACACAATGCCTGGCACAAGATAGATGCTCCATCAGGAGCCTGTCTACACTCTGTGAATGTCCCTGTCCCACTCCCTCTCACCTCCCATGCCTACACCAAACACCCCAGGGTCTTCCTTTTTGGTACTGGGAATTGAACCTGGGGTGCTTAACCCCTGAGCCACATCCCCAGCCCTTTTTATGTTTTATTTAGAGACAGGGTCTCACTAAGTTGCTTTGGGTCTTGCTGAGTTGCTGAGGCTGGCTTTGAACTCACAATCCTCCTGCCTCAGCCTCCCAAGTGGCTGGGATCACAGGTGTGCATGTCTCCCTTCTGCCCAGGGTCGTCTTCTTCATGTACCATGAGACACTTTGTCTGAAAGTTCTGTTTCCTCTAACATCTGTCTTGACCGTTTCTGCATTACTTCACCCCTGCTTTGTGCCCTGAGAATGGTCACAAGACGGGGTCTCAGGAACCCCAGATTCTAATCCTGCCAGGAGCCAGCTACGTGCCATGGGCCACTCCATTATCTCTGGCCTCTGTGTCTTCCTTGAAAAAACAAGGGTTGGGCCTCTAGAGGCCCTTCTGGACTTAATTACCTTGAGCTCCACAGCCATGGGGACCAGGTTCCCGGCAGCAGGAGATGACAGTGGATTGTGTTCAGACTATCAGGAGCTCCCTCTGTCCCTTTCCTGTCCCCAGAGAAGGAGAGAGGGAAACCGAGGCAGAAACCCAGCCCAAGGGCCTCAGTGTTTCCATCCCCTTGAACTGTCCCCTTGGGAGGGTCTGGGTAGGAAGAAAGGGGACTTGGAGCCAGAAGTGGAATTCTCTTGCCTAGCCCTGTAGAGGTCATCTCCAGAGACCCACCCTGGACTTTGCCCTGCCTTGAGGGCACTTCCTGAAACAGCGGGGGGCCCAGAGGAGGGGGCCGGTCCCTGCCAGCCAGCTGTTGTCTAAGGAGGACATGCATGGGCATGGGAGGGAATACAGCTGAGCGGAATCCTTGGTTCTGGGGCTTTGGGTGGTGGCATCTGAGACACGGACATGAGCCTCAGTGGAGAGGAACTTCCCGGCTCCTCTCATCCTCTGTCCTCCCTTCTCTCCTCCATTCCCTTTTTTGTGGTAGTTGATTTTGTACCAGGGATTGAACCCAGGGGCGCTCTACCACTGAGCCACATCCCCAGCCCTCCCCCTTTTTTTATGTTTTATTTAGCGACAGGGTCTCTCTGAGCTGCTTTGGGCCTTGCAAAGTTGCTGAGGCTGGCTTTGAACTCGTGATCCTCCTGCCTCAGCCTCCGGAGCCGCTGGGATTGCAGGTGTGGCCACCGTGCCTGGCTCCATTTCCTCTTTCTGGGTTCTCTCCTCCTCATCCTTCCTTTTCCCCTCCCCACCTCCTTCCTCGTCTTCTAGCCTCTTCCCACCTGCTACATGCTGGGCCTTGTTGATCTTGAGCTCCGTCTCCCCCTCCTGCCATGGGAGCTTGGAGGGCTCTGCCCCTGCTCTGCAGGATTCTGGGGTTTCCCCCATGTCTGGGCCTGGGATCAGCTGTTCCCTTGGGCCCCGGCCAGCTCTGAGAGGCATCTGATCCTTCCCTGTTCCCTCTCCAGAGATTCAATGACTCATCCTTCAGGGCTGCTGGACTGGGGGTGCCGGGATAGGGTGTGTGTTCTAGAGAAAGAGCTTTGTGGCCTCAGCCCAGCCCTTCCCAGCAGATGCCCTCTCACCTCCCAGAGCAACGGGTATATGGCCTATTAACAAACACAGTGTTCCCTGGTCAGGCCCAGCCCTAAGTAAGTGACCTCTCACCCCCACACCCAGCATGAATGGACCTGGAGGTCCCCTGCGTGTGTCCCTCTGCCCTCCCTCACCCACCGTCCCCACCACCTGTCAACAGGGCCCAGCTCCTCTGAGAAGCCTTCCCAGGCCCCCCCCCCCCACTATCTCCTCTCCATTGAAACCCACCCTGCTTCCAAAGGTGACAGATAAGAAGCTGGACTTGCTTCCTGGGGATGCTTAGAACAATTGAAATGTATTGTTTCACAGACCTGGGTAGAGGTCTAAGGTCCAAGGGCTCAGCAGGGCCACACTCCCTCTGAAGGTGCTCAGGACGCTCTGTTCCAAGTCCCTTCTCGGCCTCGGGTGGTGGCTGGAGTTCGTCCTGACCTCTTCCTGTGTGGATCTGTCTTGTGCATGTGTCTGTCTCTGTGTCCAAACTTCTCCATTTTATAAGAACACCGGTGATACTGGAGTAGGGCCTGTGTTAATGACCTCAGTTTAACTTGGACACCTGCAAACGCCGATCTCCAAGTAAATTTGCCCTTGAGGTATTTGGGCTTCAGTTCAGCTCCTAAGAGGAAGGAGTGGGAGGAGACCCCAGGGGTGGGGAAGGGGTCTGTTTATTTTTGAGGTGCTGGGGATGGAGTCCCGTGCCCTGTGCATTCTGGGTAAGCACTACCCGGGGACTTTTTTAAAAAAAAGTAATTGCTATTAATCAGAAAGAAGAGCAGGGGAGGTGAGCTGGTGGGGAGAAACTGGTGGGGTGACCCCTGTTCCCTCTTTTCCCACACCCTCATTCTCCAGTGTAGAGGCAACTGCTTTGTCTGCTCAGCCCCCGAAGCTTCTGAGACCCAGTTGACCTCTCCCGCCTAAACTCCCACCCTGCAGAGCCTGTGCTTCCTCCCCACTCACCCTCTTCACATCACTCAGGAGTCAGGGGGGTCAGGACCTACTGGGGAGGGTCAGGCAGGGAGGGAGGGAGGGAGGGTTGGGCTGGTTCTAGGATGCCGCCACTGCAGGACCCAGGACTTTGGTCCTCTGCCATAAGAGGACTGGTTCTGGGAGCCACCAGGTCCTCTAGGTCATGCCATGATACTTGGCCTCCCTGTCTCCAACCCTGGCCACAGGCAACCCACCAACAGAGCAGCTGCAAGCAATTCATGCCCTTGAGATGATGGGGCTGGAGCCTCTCACCTCGCTCTGGGTGGGATTGGTGATATGATTCACAGGCTCAGCACAATATGGGCATATTGTTCAAAGATTATTAAGATTTTAAGCCAGTGCAGTGGCTCACGCCTGCAATCCCAGCAACTCAGGAGGCTGAGGCAGGAGGATTCAAAGTTGAGGTCAGCCTCAGCAACTTAGTGAGACCCTGTCTCAAAATGAAAAATAAAAAGGGCTGGGGATGTAGTTCAGTGGTAAAGAGCTCCTGGGTTCAATCCCTGGTACAAAAACCAAACAAACAAAGCCCCTGGGTTCAATCTCCAGTGCCACAAAAATAAATAAACAAACTTTAAAGAAAAGATTATTAAGAATTCCAATGCAGGGCTGGGGTTGTGGCTTAGCAGTAGAGCACTTGCCTCACTCGTGCAAGACCCTGGGCTGGATCCTCAGCACCACATAAAAATAAATAAATTAATTAAAGATACTGTATCCAACTACAACTAAAAAATAAATATTTTTAAAAAAGAATTTCAATGCAAAGTCAGAAGAGCACCCTGATAAACACAGGGTCCTTCACAGAAGTTGGCCCAGCTGCTAAGACAACTGAAAAACACACTGTAGGGCAGGAGGTGCCACTCTGTGTAGAGCATATATTTAGCATGCAGAGGGCCCTGGGTCCAATCCCTAGTAAAATAAATAAACAAACAAACCAAGAAAAAAAGAAAAAAAATCTGATTTGAACAATTGATTTTTTAAAAATATCATTGCAGCCACAACATTTTTCCCTGCCAAAATGGTGACACTGTAGAAGGGGGGGGGGCATTTAAAAACACTTTAAATAATTCTTTGAGAACTTTTGACTATTTTTCAGAGCGGGAGAGGCTTTTATTTATTCTTTTGATTTTTACATTCCTTTGATTTTTACATTCCTCGAATCAAAAATGTCAACATCTGACCCTTGAAAAAAGGCCAAATCTATCAAGAGAACAGTTTTAAATTTCTAGTATATTTTCAGTATTTCCATAATTTTTACACTTCTGACTCTAGCTCTCAGCAAACAACTATGGAAAGCTAATTGACAGAAAAAATGAATACTTCCAGCTTGCAGCTCACGTTTCTTCTACTTTTCGTACACTGCTAGGGATGATCGAACTGCGTGGGTCAATGTTCTGATTTTAGAGCAATCTTATCTGCTTTGGGGCTTAGTTTGGTTTTAAATGGATTTTACAACCTGAAAACAAAAACTTCATTAATATTTACAATTTAGTTTAAATATTCATTATTGGAAAAAACTGAAAATCCTGTCACATCATTCCCGGGTGGCTGGAAGGTGGTGGGTGGGTGTGGGAGGTGATGGGGGGGGGGGCGACTGAGGCCGCACAGCCTGCAGCCATAAGTCTTGAGTGCTGTGTAAGGCGCAGGGAAGAGGGTGTGGGTGGCTGGGGCTGGGCCAGAGGAAGTACCACACACTGGGTGGCTGAAATAACAAAAACATGTTGTCTTAGGATCCAGGTGTTGGCTGGGTTAGTTTTTTCTGAGGACCCTTGGGGAGAATCTATCCCATGCCTTCCTGTAGCTTCTGGTAGTTAGCCGGCCATCTTTGGCATGGCTTTTAGAGGTTTCTTCTCCTTCCCCTCCACCTCTGCTCCTCTTCTTCCTCTTCTTCTTCCTCTTCTTTCCCTTCCTGCCTTTCTTTTCTTCCTTTCCCTGCCTCCCCCATCTTTATTTCTTTCTTAAGAATAAACAAGTGCCCTGGGTAAGATGATACAAAGAATCCGAGCAGGCAGACATCTTTGTCTTGTTCCTGATCTTGGGGGAAAGACTTCAGGCATTCACCACTAAGTATAGTGTCCACTGTAGTTTTTCCCTAGTGGTTCTTTACCTGGTTGGAGGAGTTCCCTTTTATTCCTATGCTGTCTCCCCCGACCAGCAATCGCTCGTGTGAATTTACAGGGACATAAAACACAGATACAATTTACAAGCTTCAGGACGGCTTCCCCGGCTCTCAGCCTCCGGTTCCCCTAAACGGAGAGCAAGAGAAAGTCACGAGAGGCTGACGAGAGAGGAAGCATGTTCAGAAGTGAGCTTTTATGGGGGGGGGGGACACTGTTCTTAGAAAGTTCTATCCATAAAAGGGCAGACGGGGTAGGATTACAAGGGAACAGGTGAGTGTAACTCAACCCTCGGGCACACCCACAAAGAAGACCTCCCTGCTACCCCAGTGGGTCTCTGTCCAAGCCACAACAAAGACAGTGGTTGGTCAGAGCCTGGTGCATCAGGACATTCAGTGTAGCTCCTCACATTTGTAGTTTGCTCAAAATTTTTTCTTTTCCTGAAGTGCTGAGATTTTTTAATTGAAATGATCCTATGGTGTCTCTCTTGGAGTTTGGTAAAATTATGAGTCATAGGACCAGGGTGTGGCTCAGGGTGGTGCACTTGCCTAGCATGTGGCTCTGGGGGTTCTATCTCCACCACCCTGACCCACGCTCACACACACACACACACACACACACACACACACACACACACACAAGTGAATCACACTGTTTGAATTTTAAAATGTTAAACCAATAGTGCATTCTTAGAACTTCACTTGGGCATGATGTGTTTTTCTTTCAGTGTGTTGTTCAACTAAATTGGCTAAAATGATGTTTAGAATTTTTTTTTCCAATCTGGGTTCACAAAGGATATTGGTCTGTGTTTTTTCTTTTCTTGAAATTTCTATGTCTGGATTTCATGTCCCAGGAATGCTGGCCTCTAGAATAAATTCAGAATCTTTCTTTTCTTTTCGATTTTGGTCAGAGCTTGTGTAAAGAATTGGTATAATTTCTTCCTTCACTATCGGGTAAAATTCACCAGTTCGATGTTTGGGGTCTAGTATTTTCTATGTGGGAAGGTTTTACAACTATGGATGGCCTCAGTTTCCTTAATGAATACAGAGTTATTCAGGTAATGTACTTTCTGAGTGAGGTTTTGTGATTTGTCTTTCAGGGGATTTGTTCATTTAATTTAAGCTGTCGGATTGATTGATTGAATAGAAGTGTTTTTAAGAATTCATTTTTAGTATCTATAGAATCTGAACTCCTTGGAAGTTTTCTTCCTGTTTCTGTGTTGTCAAACTTCTCAACTCCTGAGACTTATAGTTTTGTTTGAGTTTGAACCTTGTGGGCTGTTATTTGTTCACATATTTCTTGCTTCCTTTCTGCTCTCCTTGCCTTCAGGGACTCTAGCTATTCATACACGAGGGTGCTTAAAGTTATCCCAAAGCTCAATGATGTCCCCGCCACCACCACTTTTTTTTTTTTTTAAGAACTTGGGATTGAACCCAGGCCCTTGCACAGGCTAGGCAAGCACTCCACCACCAAGCCACACCCAGCCCCCTGAAGATCTTTTAAAATCTTCTGAGATTCATTTTTCTATGGGTATTTTGGACACCTAATGACTGGGCACCAGGCAGAGTGAATTTTACCTTGTAGGGTGCTGGATATTTTTGTTTTCTTATAAATCTCCTACCCTCCTTCCAGGATGCAGTTCAGCCACTTGGAAATGGTCGGATCCTTTGGAGGTCTTGCTTTTATGATTTCTTAGGTGTGTCCAGAGATACGCCCAGCTTGCAGCTGTGTTTCCAATGATCTAAGCAAAACCATCTTGCGTACTCCCTCCAGAGCCCTAGGAGTTTCTCCAGTTCGGCACTGAGCCCTGGCCCTGTGTGAGCCACACCTCATTCCTTCTAACACTATCTGATATTATCTCCCTGGCCTTGAACATTTTCCTTATAGACATGCCCTGACCAGTGTTGGGCTTAAAACCCAAGGGAGGATGCTTGGTTGGTCTCTGGGGTTCTCTGTCCTCTCTACTCCAGGAACTCTGTCCTATGAAGTTGACCTGCCTTGGTCTCTAAGACCCTCATCCCTGCATCTCCCTCAATTCAGGGGGTCTTGCTCGCCTCCAGCTGGGTTCACTTCACCTTGCTGCTTTCTGAAAACTCCTTCAAGCCATAATCACTGTCCCTCAGTGTCTGATATTGGGTGATTCATGTCTTTTGTCTGCTGTTTCCTGGGGAGTGGGCGGCCAGGTAGAAGGGTAAATCCAATCCTGCTACACCATCCTGGCCAGAAGCAGAAGCAAAATCATTGCCTCTATGAAGGCCTTTGTTTAGTGTTGATTCTATTTCACATAGTTGGCTGATTAAATTCCTTGAAACATTTTCAATTGCCCTTATAAAATCAATGTGTTGTGTTTTCTGCTTAAGGGCTTCAGTTGTCTGATAAATGAACGGAAACTTCCCAATTAAGGAATTCTATAAATCCAAGAAATTAAATATGTGTTTAAAAATATTTCCCAAGATCCTGAGTATTATAGTCTGTTTTGTGTTGCTGTAACAAAATGCCCAAGACTGAGTAATTTATAGGAGAATAGAGGTTTATTTTGGCCCATGGTTCTGGAGTATGGGAAGTTCAAGAATATGGTGCTGGTTATCTGCTTGGCTTCTGGGGAGGGCCTCATGCTATTTCAATTCATGGTAAAGGGCGAGTAGGTATTGTGCAAGAGGCAAACCATGAGCCCTGCTTTATAATGACCTGCTCTTGTGGTAACTGGTCCAGTCATTTTGATAGTTAACTCAGTCCCTGTTCATCCCTCTTAATGGCCCCACCAACTTTGAACACCATTACATTAGGAATCAGATTTTGACAGGAACTTCAGAGGGCACAGATCATAGTAGTAAGTCATTCTACAAGTCTATAAATTAAAGTTCTGAGTACGGTAAGTCTTCTTTTAAAAAATGACACATTCATTTACTGACTGGCAAATTAATTTTGTTATACTGATAGATCTAAAAATACTCTGACCAGAAATAAAATCTTTAAAAAATTAAAGTACCATGTATGTATATACATTAAGGTGAAATGGAAACATTTGATATTGGTACTCTTGACACTCAATAAATGGAAGTAGAATGACAGTTTTTGGAAATATTTACCCACTTTTATTAGTCTTTAAGCTCTATTTATTAACACAGAGTCCCTGTTGATAATCTGAAGAATGCATTCTAAATATGGTTTTATGGCTGGAAATGAGATTTTCACCAAAGTCACTGAAATTTTTTTGAAATTACATTTTCGTCGTTGACAATTTGAAATTTTCGATAGACCAATCGATTCTTTTCTCCATTAAAATTCTGATCGAGATCTAAGGAAGTATAGTAAATCTTAAATAAGAGCACCGCCCATTCCCCCCATCTTCTTGCTTGACTTCGATGGGGGGCAAGGACAGGTAGGTGCCTGATTCCATGCTGGGAGGTAGTTTCCCGGGCCAGGGACCGGGCCTTGCAGGAGCAGGGATGGTAACTCAGAGGTTTTAAAGAAGGAAGGACCCAGAAACTCAAAGAAGATGGTGGCTCCAGGAAGCAAACTGGCTTCTCTGTCTTTCAGAACTCAGCGAGAGTGGGGCTGTGTGGGATGGAGGAGGGTGCCCACCCCAAGAGGACTCCCAGGACTCCCCGTGCCAGCACCTGTTGGAAAGCAACACAGGAGGTGAGGCAAGGGTACCCTACAGAGACTGGGAAGGGGTCCCTCCTGCGAGGCAAAATGAATGACACTGCCAGGTTGCCAAAGATCCGAGATTCTACGGCATCTGCCTCCTGGGAATGAGGAAAGACCCGTGAGGGGTGGAAGGGAGCCCGTCAGACAGACTGGGCAGAGGGCAATGGACAGCAGCCTAGAAAGAGAGGGCAACGGGGACAGACAGACAGGCAGAGGGAGTGCAAGCCTTCAATTCAGATCTGACAAAGAATTCCAATAAAATGACTCTATCTGAAACAATGGCCAGGGAAGAGCTTGAACAAACAGTAATTTAGCACATTAAGATGCTGGTGCAACCTAAAGAGCCGTGTGTATTTGAAGCAATTTTAAAGACATACATCACAGTGGGAAAGCTCAAAACGCCAGGAGAGATTGAAAACCTAAACAATATGTGAAGCTTCTGTTCTTTAAAATGGTACATCTCCCCCAAATGACTGCAGGTGCACAGATATTTGAGAAGATGACCAAAGAAGCGAGGAAAAATGATGGAGTTCCAAGGAGAATCAGCACAAGGTCGGTTAGATCCAAAGCAGGTGAAGCATCAATGACAAGGACACAGGTCCATACAAACACATCCCCAATGACTAAAGACAAGTCATCCCACAGCATTGGGAGGGAAACAAGCATACCTCCTCAGGGCTCCACAGAAGAGACCAGTTCGACCACACGGGAGACAGGTACATTCAAAACCACGAAGAGTACAAATACATCCACACGAGAAGCCTCTAAAAACAGCCCAAATGCCAAAACTGCTGTGGACAACAATCTGCCCACCATGAGGACCTCAATGGACAATACTCAAAAAAGCTCTTCCCCGACCAATATCCCATCCAGCACCAAAGCAGCAAACTCAGCCACCGCCACCAATTCTCCTTCCCAAGCTCCTGTGGCCACCACTGCCACCACCACTGTGACCCCACCTGCCACAAACCAGGGGACATCTGCCTCGAACACAGTCCAAGCCATCACTACAACTTCGAACTCTGCATCAGCCACCACTTCTGTTTCCCCAGCTCCTGTAGCCACCACTGCCACCACCACCGTGACTTCACATTCCATGACTCAGGGGACCTCTGCCAAGACCACTGTCCCAGGCAGCACCACAGATGTGACCTCTGCCTCGGCTACCAATTCTGCTTCCCAAACTCCTGAGGCCACCACTCCCACCACCACCGAGACCTCACTTGCAACCACTCAGGGGACCTCTTCCGCAGCCACTGTCCCAGCCAGTACCACAGGGGTGACATCTACCTCTGCCAGCAGTCCTGTGGCCACCACTGCCACGACCACCGTGACGTCACCTGGCATGACTCAGGGGACGTCCTCCTCGGCCACTGTCCCAGCCACCACCACAGGGATAACCTCTGGCTCCGCCACCACTTCTGCTTCCCCAACTCCTGAGGCCATCACTGCCACCACCACTGTGACCTCACCTGGAACCACTCAGGGGTCCTCCACCTCGGGCACTGTCCCAGTCAGCTCCACAGGGATGACCTCTGCCTCTGCCACCACTTCTGCTTCCCCAAGTCCTGAGGCCACAACTGCCACCACCATTGTGACATCACCTGCCACGACTCAGGGGACCTCTGCCTCAACGTCTATCCCAGAAAGAACAACAGCTGTGACCTCTTCCTCCGCCACCTCTTCTGTTTCCACATCTCCTGTGTCCACCACTGTCACCACCTCCGAGATCTCACCTGCCACCACTCAGGGGACATCCACCTCGGGCACTGACCCAGCCAGCACTAAAGCTGTGACCTCTGCCTCCGCCACCACTGCTGCTTCCCCAACTTCTGAGGCCACCACTGCCACCACCACTGTGACCTCACATGCAACCACTCAGGGGACCTCTTCCGCAGCCACTGTCCCAGCCAGTACCACAGGGGTGACTTCTACGTCCACCAGCACTCCTGTGGCTACCACTGCCACCACCACTGTGACCTCACCTGGAACGATTCAGATGACGTCCTCCTCGGCCACTGTCCCAGCCACCACCACAGGAGTGACCTCTGCCTCCGCCACCACTGCTGCTTCCCCAACTCCTGAGGCCACCAGTGCCACCACCACCGTGACCTCACCTGCCACGACGCAAGTGCCCTCTTCCGCAGCCACCATCCCAGCCAGTACCACAGGTGTGACTTCTACCTCGGCCAACACTCTTGTGGCCACCACTGCCACCACCACCATGACGTCATCTGGCATGACTCAGGGGACCTCCTCATCGGTCACTGTCCCAGCCACCACCACAGGGATGACCTCTGCCTCCGCCACCACTTCTGCTTCCCCAACTCCTGAGGCCACCACCGTCACCACCACTGTGACCTCACCTGGTACCACTCAGGGGTCCTCCACCTCGGGCACTGTCCCACTCAGCTCCACAGGGATGACCTCTGCCTCTGCCACCACTTCTGCTTCCCCAAGTCCTGAGGCCACAACTGCCACCACCACTGTGACATCACCTGCCACGACTCAGGGGACCTCTGTCTCGACGTCTGTCCCAGCAAGCACAACAGCTGTGACCTCTTCCTCCGCCACCTCTTCTGTTTCCACATCTCCTGTGTCCACCACTGTCACCACCTCCGTGACCTCACCTGCCACGACTCAGGGGACCTCTTCCTCGGCCACTGTCCCAGCCACCACCACAGGGATGACCTCTGCCTCCGGCACCACTGCTGCTTCCCCAACTCCTGAGGCCACCACTGCCACCACCACTGTGACCTCACCTACAACCACTCAGGGGACCTCCACCTTGACGTCTGTCCCAGCAAGCACCACAGCTATGACCTCTTCCTCCACCAGCTCTTCTGTTTCCACATCTCCTGTGTCCACCACTGTCACCATCTCTGAGATCTCACCTGCCACGACGCACGGGACCTCTGTCTCGACCTCTGTCCCAGGCAGCACCACAGCTGTGACCTCTTCCTCCACCACCTCTTCTGTTTCCACATCTCCTGTGTCCACCACTGTCACCACCTCCGTGACCTCACCTGCCACGACTCACGGGACCTCTGTCTCGACCTCTGTCCCAGGCAGCACCACATCTGTGACCTCTGTCTCCGCCACCACTTCTGCTTCCCCAACTCCGGAGGCCACCACTGCCACCACCACTCAGGTGACCTCAAGCTCGAACACTGTCCCAGTCAGCACCACAGTTGTGACCTCTGCCTCCGCCACCACTTCTGCTTCCCCAACTCCGGAGGCCACCACTCCCACCACTACCGAGACCTCACTTGCAACCACTCAGGGGACCTCTTCCGCAGCCACTGTCCCAGCCAGTACCACAGGGGTGACGTCTACCTCTGCCAGCACTCCTGTGGCCACCACTGCCACCACCACCGTGACGTCACCTGCCACGACTCACGGGACATCCTCCTCGGCCACTGTCCCAGCCACCACCACAGGGATGACCTCTGGCTCCGCCACCACTTCTGCTTCCCCAACTCCTGAGGCCATCACTGCCACCACCACTGTGACCTCACCTGGAACCACTCAGGGGTCCTCCACCTCAGGCACTGTCCCAGTCAGCTCCACAGGGATGACCTCTGCCTCTGCCACCACTTCTGCTTCCCCAAGTCCTGAGGCCACAACTGCCACCACCACTGGGACATCACCTGCCACGACTCAGGGGACCTCTGCCTCGACGTCTGTCCCAGCAAGCACAACAGCTGTGACCTCTTCCTCCGCCACCTCTTCTGTTTCCACATCTCCTGTGTCCACCACTGTCACCACCTCCGAGATCTCACCTGCCACCACTCAGGTGACCTCAACCTCGAACACTGTCCCAGTCAGCACCACAGTTGTGACCTCTGCCTCTGCCACCACTTCTGCTTCCCCAACTCCGGAGGCCACCACTCCCACCACCACCGAGACCTCACTTGCAACCACTCAGAGGTCCTCTTCCGCAGCCACTGTCCCAGCCAGTACCACAGGGGTGACTTCTACCTCCGCCAGCACTCCTGTAGCCACCAGTGCCACCACCACCATGACGTCGCCTGCAACGACTCAGGGGACGTCCTCGACGGCAACTGTCCCAGCCACAACCACAAGAGTGACCTCTGGCTCCGCCACCACTTCTGCTTCCCCAACTCCTGAGGCCACCACTGCCACCACCACTGTGACCTCACCTGCAACCACTCAGGGGACCTCTTCCTCGGCCACTGTCCCATCCAGTACCACAGGGGTGACTTTTACCTCCATCAGTACTCCTGTAGCCACCACTGCCACCACCACTGTGACCTCACCTGCAACGACTCAGATGACGTCCTCCTCAGCAACTGTCCCAGCCTCAACCGTAGGACTGACCTCTGCCTCCGCCACCACTTCTGCTTCCCGAACTCCTGAGGCCACCACCGTCACCACCACCATGACGTCACCGGGAACGACTCAGGGGACCTCTTCCTCGGCCACTGTCCCAGCCACCACCACAGGAGTGACCTCTGCCTCCGCCACCACTGCTGCTTCCCCAACTCCTGAGGCCACCAGTGCCACCACCACCGTGACCTCACCTGCCACGACGCAAGTGCCCTCTTCCGCAGCCACCATCCCAGCCAGTACCACAGGTGTGACTTCTACCTCGGCCAGCACTCTTGTGGCCACCACTGCCACCACCACCATGACGTCATCTGGCATGACTCAGGGGACCTCCTCCTCGGTCACTGTCCCAGCCACCACCACAGGGATGACCTCTGCCTCCGCCACCACTTCTGCTTCCCCAACTCCTGAGGCCACCACCATCACCACCACTGTGACCTCACCTGGTACCACTCAGGGGTCCTCCACCTCGGGCACTGTCCCACTCAGCTCCACAGGGATGACCTCTGCCTCTGCCACCACTTCTGCTTCCCCAAGTCCTGAGGCCACAACTGCCACCACCACTGTGACATCACCTGCCACGACTCAGGGGACCTCTGTCTCCACGTCTGTCCCAGCAAGCACAACAGCTGTGACCTCTTCCTCCGCCACCTCTTCTGTTTCCACATCTCCTGTGTCCACCACTGTCACCACCTCCGTGACCTCACCTGCCACCACTCAGGGGACCTCTGCCTCGACGTCTATCCCAGCCAGCACTACAGCTGTGACCTCTGACTCCACCACCACTTCTGCTTCCCCAACTCCTGTAGCCACCACTGTCACCACCACCGTGACATCGCCTGCAACGACTCAGGGGACGTCCTCGACGGCAACTGTCCCAGCCACAATCACAGGTGTGACCTCTGCCTCCGCCACCACTTCTGCTTCCCCAACTCCGGAGGTCACCACTGCCACCACCACTGTGACCTCACCTGCCACGACTCAGGGGACCTCTTCCTCGGCCACTGTCCCAGCCACCACCACAGGGATGACCTCTGCCTCCGGCACCACTGCTGCTTCCCCAACTCCTGAGGCCACCACTGCCACCACCACTGTGACCTCACCTACAACCACTCAGGGGACCTCCACCTTGACGTCTGTCCCAGCAAGCACCACAGCTGTGACCTCTTCCTCCACCAGCTCTTCTGTTTCCACATCTCCTGTGTCCACCACTGTCACCATCTCTGAGATCTCACCTGCCACGACGCACGGGACCTCTGTCTCGACCTCTGTCCCAGGCAGCACCACAGCTGTGACCTCTTCCTCCGCCACCTCTTCTGTTTCCACATCTCCTGTGTCCACCACTGTCACCACCTCCGTGACCTCACCTGCCACGACTCACGGGACCTCTGTCTCGACCTCTGTCCCAGGCAGCACCACATCTGTGACCTCTGTCTCCGCCACAACTTCTGCTTCCCCAACTCCGGAGGCCACCACTGCCACCACCACTCAGGTGACCTCAAGCTCGAACACTGTCCCAGTCAGCACCACAGTTGTGACCTCTGCCTCCGCCACCACTTCTGCTTCCCCAACTCCGGAGGCCACCACTCCCACCACTACCGAGACCTCACTTGCAACCACTCAGGGGACCTCTTCCGCAGCCACTGTCCCAGCCAGTACCACAGGGGTGACGTCTACCTCTGCCAGCACTCCTATGGCCACCACTGCCACCACCACCGTGACGTCACCTGCCACGACTCACGGGACATCCTCCTCGGCCACTGTCCCAGCCACCACCACAGGGATGACCTCTGGCTCCGCCACCACTTCTGCTTCCCCAACTCCTGAGGCCATCACTGCCACCACCACTGTGACCTCACCTGGAACCACTCAGGGGTCCTCCACCTCAGGCACTGTCCCAGTCAGCTCCACAGGGATGACCTCTGCCTCTGCCACCACTTCTGCTTCCCCAAGTCCTGAGGCCACAACTGCCACCACCACTGGGACATCACCTGCCACGACTCAGGGGACCTCTGCCTCGACGTCTGTCCCAGCAAGCACAACAGCTGTGACCTCTTCCTCCGCCACCTCTTCTGTTTCCACATCTCCGGTGTCCACCACTGTCACCACCTCCGAGATCTCACCTGCCACCACTCAGGTGACCTCAACCTCGAACACTGTCCCAGTCAGCACCACAGTTGTGACCTCTGCCTCTGCCACCACTTCTGCTTCCCCAACTCCGGAGGCCACCACTCCCACCACCACCGAGACCTCACTTGCAACCACTCAGAGGTCCTCTTCCGCAGCCACTGTCCCAGCCAGTACCACAGGGGTGACTTCTACCTCCGCCAGCACTCCTGTAGCCACCAGTGCCACCACCACCATGACGTCGCCTGCAACGACTCAGGGGACGTCCTCGACGGCAACTGTCCCAGCCACAACCACAAGAGTGACCTCTGGCTCCGCCACCACTTCTGCTTCCCCAACTCCTGAGGCCACCACTGCCACCACCACTGTGACCTCACCTGCAACCACTCAGGGGACCTCTTCCTCGGCCACTGTCCCATCCAGTACCACAGGGGTGACTTTTACCTCCATCAGTACTCCTGTAGCCACCACTGCCACCACCACTGTGACCTCACCTGCAACGACTCAGATGACGTCCTCCTCAGCAACTGTCCCAGCCTCAACCGTAGGACTGACCTCTGCCTCCGCCACCACTTCTGCTTCCCGAACTCCTGAGGCCACCACCGTCACCACCACCATGACGTCACCGGGAACGACTCAGGGGACCTCTTCCTCGGCCACTGTCCCAGCCACCACCACAGGAGTGACCTCTGCCTCCGCCACCACTGCTGCTTCCCCAACTCCTGAGGCCACCAGTGCCACCACCACCGTGACCTCACCTGCCACGACGCAAGTGCCCTCTTCCGCAGCCACCATCCCAGCCAGTACCACAGGTGTGACTTCTACCTCGGCCAGCACTCTTGTGGCCACCACTGCCACCACCACCATGACGTCATCTGGCATGACTCAGGGGACCTCCTCCTCGGTCACTGTCCCAGCCACCACCACAGGGATGACCTCTGCCTCCGCCACCACTTCTGCTTCCCCAACTCCTGAGGCCACCACCGCCACCACCACTGTGACCTCACCTGGTACCACTCAGGGGTCCTCCACCTCGGGCACTGTCCCAGTCAGCTCCACAGGGATGACCTCTGCCTCTGCCACCACTTCTGCTTCCCCAAGTCCTGAGGCCACAACTGCCACCACCACTGTTACATCACCTGCCACGACTCAGGGGACCTCTGTCTCGACGTTTGTCCCAGCAAGCACAACAGCTGTGACCTCTTCCTCCGCCACCTCTTCTGTTTCCACATCTCCTGTGTCCACCACTGTCACCACCTTCGTGACCTCACCTGCCACCACTCAGGGGACCTCTGCCTCGACGTCTATCCCAGCCAGCACTACAGCTGTGACCTCTGACTCCACCACCACTTCTGCTTCCCCAACTCCTGTAGCCACCACTGTCACCACCACCGTGACATCGCCTGCAACGACTCAGGGGACGTCCTCGACGGCAACTGTCCCAGCCACAATCACAGGTGTGACCTCTGCCTCCGCCACCACTTCTGCTTCCCCAACTCCGGAGGTCACCACTGCCACCACCACTGTGACCTCACCTGCCACGACTCAGGGGACCTCTTCCTCGGCCACTGTCCCAGCCACCACCACAGGGATGACCTCTGCCTCCGGCACCACTGCTGCTTCCCCAACTCCTGAGGCCACCACTGCCACCACCACTGTGACCTCACCTACAACCACTCAGGGGACCTCCACCTTGACGTCTGTCCCAGCAAGCACCACAGCTGTGACCTCTTCCTCCACCAGCTCTTCTGTTTCCACATCTCCTGTGTCCACCACTGTCACCATCTCTGAGATCTCACCTGCCACGACGCACGGGACCTCTGTCTCGACCTCTGTCCCAGGCAGCACCACAGCTGTGACCTCTTCCTCCGCCACCTCTTCTGTTTCCACATCTCCTGTGTCCACCACTGTCACCACCTCCGTGACCTCACCTGCCACGACTCACGGGACCTCTGTCTCGACCTCTGTCCCAGGCAGCACCACATCTGTGACCTCTGTCTCCGCCACAACTTCTGCTTCCCCAACTCCGGAGGCCACCACTGCCACCACCACTCAGGTGACCTCAAGCTCGAACACTGTCCCAGTCAGCACCACAGTTGTGACCTCTGCCTCCGCCACCACTTCTGCTTCCCCAACTCCGGAGGCCACCACTCCCACCACTACCGAGACCTCACTTGCAACCACTCAGGGGACCTCTTCCGCAGCCACTGTCCCAGCCAGTACCACAGGGGTGACGTCTACCTCTGCCAGCACTCCTATGGCCACCACTGCCACCACCACCGTGACGTCACCTGCCACGACTCACGGGACATCCTCCTCGGCCACTGTCCCAGCCACCACCACAGGGATGACCTCTGGCTCCGCCACCACTTCTGCTTCCCCAACTCCTGAGGCCATCACTGCCACCACCACTGTGACCTCACCTGGAACCACTCAGGGGTCCTCCACCTCAGGCACTGTCCCAGTCAGCTCCACAGGGATGACCTCTGCCTCTGCCACCACTTCTGCTTCCCCAAGTCCTGAGGCCACAACTGCCACCACCACTGGGACATCACCTGCCACGACTCAGGGGACCTCTGCCTCGACGTCTGTCCCAGCAAGCACAACAGCTGTGACCTCTTCCTCCGCCACCTCTTCTGTTTCCACATCTCCGGTGTCCACCACTGTCACCACCTCCGAGATCTCACCTGCCACCACTCAGGTGACCTCAACCTCGAACACTGTCCCAGTCAGCACCACAGTTGTGACCTCTGCCTCTGCCACCACTTCTGCTTCCCCAACTCCGGAGGCCACCACTCCCACCACCACCGAGACCTCACTTGCAACCACTCAGAGGTCCTCTTCCGCAGCCACTGTCCCAGCCAGTACCACAGGGGTGACTTCTACCTCCGCCAGCACTCCTGTAGCCACCAGTGCCACCACCACCATGACGTCGCCTGCAACGACTCAGGGGACGTCCTCGACGGCAACTGTCCCAGCCACAACCACAAGAGTGACCTCTGGCTCCGCCACCACTTCTGCTTCCCCAACTCCTGAGGCCACCACTGCCACCACCACTGTGACCTCACCTGCAACCACTCAGGGGACCTCTTCCTCGGCCACTGTCCCATCCAGTACCACAGGGGTGACTTTTACCTCCATCAGTACTCCTGTAGCCACCACTGCCACCACCACTGTGACCTCACCTGCAACGACTCAGATGACGTCCTCCTCAGCAACTGTCCCAGCCTCAACCGTAGGACTGACCTCTACCTCCGCCACCACTTCTGCTTCCCGAACTCCTGAGGCCACCACCGTCACCACCACCATGACGTCACCGGGAACGACTCAGGGGACCTCTTCCTCGGCCACTGTCCCAGCCACCACCACAGGAGTGACCTCTGCCTCCGCCACCACTGCTGCTTCCCCAACTCCTGAGGCCACCAGTGCCACCACCACCGTGACCTCACCTGCCACGACGCAAGTGCCCTCTTCCGCAGCCACCATCCCAGCCAGTACCACAGGTGTGACTTCTACCTCGGCCAGCACTCTTGTGGCCACCACTGCCACCACCACCATGACGTCATCTGGCATGACTCAGGGGACCTCCTCCTCGGTCACTGTCCCAGCCACCACCACAGGGATGACCTCTGCCTCCGCCACCACTTCTGCTTCCCCAACTCCTGAGGCCACCACCGCCACCACCACTGTGACCTCACCTGGTACCACTCAGGGGTCCTCCACCTCGGGCACTGTCCCAGTCAGCTCCACAGGGATGACCTCTGCCTCTGCCACCACTTCTGCTTCCCCAAGTCCTGAGGCCACAACTGCCACCACCACTGTTACATCACCTGCCACGACTCAGGGGACCTCTGTCTCGACGTTTGTCCCAGCAAGCACAACAGCTGTGACCTCTTCCTCCGCCACCTCTTCTGTTTCCACATCTCCTGTGTCCACCACTGTCACCACCTTCGTGACCTCACCTGCCACCACTCAGGGGACCTCTGCCTCGACGTCTATCCCAGCCAGCACTACAGCTGTGACCTCTGACTCCACCACCACTTCTGCTTCCCCAACTCCTGTAGCCACCACTGTCACCACCACCGTGACATCGCCTGCAACGACTCAGGGGACGTCCTCGACGGCAACTGTCCCAGCCACAATCACAGGTGTGACCTCTGCCTCCGCCACCACTTCTGCTTCCCCAACTCCGGAGGTCACCACTGCCACCACCACTGTGACCTCACCTGCCACGACTCAGGGGACCTCTTCCTCGGCCACTGTCCCAGCCACCACCACAGGGATGACCTCTGCCTCCGGCACCACTGCTGCTTCCCCAACTCCTGAGGCCACCACTGCCACCACCACTGTGACCTCACCTACAACCACTCAGGGGACCTCCACCTTGACGTCTGTCCCAGCAAGCACCACAGCTGTGACCTCTTCCTCCACCAGCTCTTCTGTTTCCACATCTCCTGTGTCCACCACTGTCACCATCTCTGAGATCTCACCTGCCACGACGCACGGGACCTCTGTCTCGACCTCTGTCCCAGGCAGCACCACAGCTGTGACCTCTTCCTCCGCCACCTCTTCTGTTTCCACATCTCCTGTGTCCACCACTGTCACCACCTCCGTGACCTCACCTGCCACGACTCACGGGACCTCTGTCTCGACCTCTGTCCCAGGCAGCACCACATCTGTGACCTCTGTCTCCGCCACCACTTCTGCTTCCCCAACTCCGGAGGCCACCACTGCCACCACCACTCAGGTGACCTCAAGCTCGAACACTGTCCCAGTCAGCACCACAGTTGTGACCTCTGCCTCCGCCACCACTTCTGCTTCCCCAACTCCGGAGGCCACCACTCCCACCACTACCGAGACCTCACTTGCAACCACTCAGGGGACCTCTTCCGCAGCCACTGTCCCAGCCAGTACCACAGGGGTGACGTCTACCTCTGCCAGCACTCCTGTGGCCACCACTGCCACCACCACCGTGACGTCACCTGGCATGACTCAGGGGACATCCTCCTCGGCCACTGTCCCAGCCACCACCACAGGGATGACCTCTGGCTCCGCCACCACTTCTGCTTCCCCAACTCCTGAGGCCATCACTGCCACCACCACTGTGACCTCACCTGGAACCACTCAGGGGTCCTCCACCTCAGGCACTGTCCCAGTCAGCTCCACAGGGATGACCTCTGCCTCTGCCACCACTTCTGCTTCCCCAAGTCCTGAGGCCACAACTGCCACCACCACTGGGACATCACCTGCCACGACTCAGGGGACCTCTGCCTCGACGTCTGTCCCAGCAAGCACAACAGCTGTGACCTCTTCCTCCGCCACCTCTTCTGTTTCCACATCTCCGGTGTCCACCACTGTCACCACCTCCGAGATCTCACCTGCCACCACTCAGGTGACCTCAACCTCGAACACTGTCCCAGTCAGCACCACAGTTGTGACCTCTGCCTCTGCCACCACTTCTGCTTCCCCAACTCCGGAGGCCATCACTCCTACCACCACCGAGACCTCACTTGCAACCACTCAGAGGTCCTCTTCCGCAGCCACTGTCCCAGCCAGTACCACAGGGGTGACTTCTACCTCCGCCAGCACTCCTGTAGCCACCAGTGCCACCACCACCATGACGTCGCCTGCAACGGCTCAGGGGACGTCCTCGACGGCAACTGTCCCAGCCACAACCACAAGAGTGACCTCTGGCTCCGCCACCACTTCTGCTTCCCCAACTCCTGAGGCCACCACTGCCACCACCACTGTGACCTCACCTGCCACGACTCAGGGGACCTCTTCCTCGGCCACTGTCCCAGCCACCACCACAGGGATGACCTCTGCCTCCGGCACCACTGCTGCTTCCCCAACTCCTGAGGCCACCACTGCCACCACCACTGTGACCTCACCTACAACCACTCAGGGGACCTCCACCTTGACGTCTGTCCCAGCAAGCACCACAGCTGTGACCTCTTCCTCCACCAGCTCTTCTGTTTCCACATCTCCTGTGTCCACCACTGTCACCATCTCTGAGATCTCACCTGCCACGACGCACGGGACCTCTGTCTCGACCTCTGTCCCAGGCAGCACCACAGCTGTGACCTCTTTCTCCGCCACCTCTTCTGTTTCCACATCTCCTGTGTCCACCACTGTCACCACCTCCGTGACCTCACCTGCCACGACTCACGGGACCTCTGTCTCGACCTCTGTCCCAGGCAGCACCACATCTGTGACCTCTGTCTCCGCCACCACTTCTGCTTCCCCAACTCCGGAGGCCACCACTGCCACCACCACTCAGGTGACCTCAAGCTCGAACACTGTCCCAGTCAGCACCACAGTTGTGACCTCTGCCTCCGCCACCACTTCTGCTTCCCCAACTCCGGAGGCCACCACTGCCACCACCACTGTGACCTCACCTGGAACAACTCAGGGGACCTCTTCTGCAGCCACTGTCCCAGCCAGTACCACAGGGGTGACTTTTAACTCCGCCAGCACTCTTGTGGCCACCACTGCCACCACCACCGTGACGTCATCTGGAACAACTCAGGGTACGTCCTCCTCGTCAACTGTCCCAGTCAGCACCACTGTTGTGACCTCTGTCTCCGCCACCACTTCTGCTTCCCCAACTCCTGAGGCCACCACTGCCACCGCCACCGTGACCTCACCTGCAACCACTCAGGGGACCTCTTCTGCAGCCACTGTCCCAGCCAGTACCACAGGTGTGACTTCTAGCTCCACCAGCACTCTTGTGGCCACCACTGCCACCACCACCGTGACGTCATCTGGTATGACTCAGGGGACCTCCTCCTCGGTCACTGTCCCAGCCATCACCACAGGGATGACCTCTGCCTCCGCCACCACTTCTGCTTCCCCAACTCCTGAGGCCACCACTGCCACCACCACTGTGACCTCACCTGGAACAACTCAGGGGACCTCTTCTGCAGCCACTGTCCCAGCCAGTACCACAGGGGTGACTTCTACCTCCGCCAGCACTCCTGTAGCCACCAGTGCCACCACCACCGTGACCTCACCTGGAACGACTCAGGGGACGTCCTCCTCGTCAACTGTCCCAGTCAGCACCACTGTTGTGACCTCTGCCTCCGCCACCACTTCTGCTTCCCCATCTTCTGAGGCCACCACTCCCACCACCACTGTGACCTCACCTGCCACGACTCAGGGGACCTCTGCCTCGACGTCTGTCCCAGCCAGCACCACAGCTGTGACCTCTGTCTCCGCCACCTCTTCTTCTTCCTCAACTCCTGAGGCCACCACTGCCACTACCACCGTGACCTCACCTGCCACAACTCAGGGGACCTCTTCTTCCACCTCTTCGTACCCTGTTCTGGGAACCACTAGCATTGCTAGTGCAAATTCGAGCCCCAGCGTGGTCACCTCCATGCCATTGCCCACATCCTCTTCTCCCTCTACCACTTCTAGGGTTACATCTACAACCACTTCAACTACCACCTCCATTGTTCCTAGCACAAGTGGTAAGTAATTTCTCATTTTTATTTTGTAATTTTTCTCTTTTTTTAAAGTTTTCTCTTCATCTTTTTGATTTGTACACTTTCATAGTTCAATTACTCTTTTTATATTTTCCGATCTTTTCCCTTTTAACATTTTAACTTTTTACCTTATTATGTCCATTTTTCTGTCTTGTTTCTCAATATTTTAATGCTCTTTCATCATATTAAATTTGAATTCACGGTTGTTTGTGCATGTGCATGAGATTTAATCTTCATGAGCTTGATGCCAGTAGTTTTTATGTGTATGTTTGGCATCTTTTTGTCTCTCCACATTAACTCTCATTTTTGTCCTTCTTCTCTATAGAAGGTATACTGTCTTTTATTCGTTTTTAACTCTACCTTCATGACCTTGAGGTATTGTCTCTCTTTATGTTGTAACTTTTTCTGACTGCAGATCTTGGACTTGTCTCTGTTTATTCTGCTTTTGGTGTGATATCCGCCCACACATTTTCTCTTAGAATGTCATGGCCCATTTATTTACTATGTATATTATATAATGTAAGACTTTATATATTTTTTCCAGATGAGCAAAGGATAGTTGTCCTTAATTAAATAAAATACAGTTATTATAACATTCCTTGAGCTAGATTTCTCCTGGGCCTTCTCATATATTTATGATCTGTTTCCTGCAGTATTTGCCCAATCCATGTTTAACTCATAAAAATAAAAGGGTGTTCTTCCTCTCTTGGCCAGGGGATTCAGGACTTTATAGTTTCTTCTTAAGTTATCTGGGTTCTGCGCAGTTGTCTTTCTCTTATTGAGCTCTTTGGTTTTCTGACAAGGGCCCCCAAGCTTCTTCAGGTCGGAGACCTGAGTCTTGTGTCTGTAGAACGTCCCATACGTATTGCCTCAGTTCATTTGTGTTGCTGTGACATATTACCTGATGATTGGTAAAGTATAAGCAAAGGGTGTTTATTTGGTTCATGATTCTGGTGACTAGAACAGCATGGAGCTGGCATATGGGCATCGCTTCCCTGGCTGCATCCCAATATGAAGGGTAAGCACCAGGCACATGCAGAAGAGTCATGTGTGCAAGTTAGGAAGCAGGAGCTTGGGGACAGGCCAATCTTGCCTTTTATTTTATTTATTTGTTTATTTTTGGTGGTGTTGGTGATTGAACCCAGGGCCTTGTGCATGCAAGGAAAGCACTTGACCAGCTGAGTTATATCCCCAGCCCCGGCCTTGCTTTTTTATAACAACCTCTTGAGGAAGACCCTCCTCACTCTGCCAGATCAGCATTAATCCATTCATGAGGATGAGGCCCAGATGGACCTAGTTAGCTTCTGTGTTGGACTTACTTCCTCAAGGTCCTACCACTCAATGGGGGACTAAGATTTCAGCATATGCATCTTTGGGGGGCACACCTCAAACCATGCAGGTGTTGCACAAAAATTGCCTGCACTCCCGTGGGGCTCACCACTTGTGTTGGTCAACACTCTGAAGGCTAATGGTTTCCACTTCTGTCCTCTTTCTCTTCCCCAGAGGCTGTACTTCCCCTTAGGCTGTTAGGCAACAGATGAGGACCTCCAAGTTTTGTTTTTGTATCTTTTCACAAACCTGTGCTTGGGTTTGTGAAACGATATAACACTTAAATCAGGTCTGAGCATCTTCAGTAATGAGAGAGGGAGAAGGGAGAAGAATGAACTGATTTAGGATTTATGGCTCTCCCGTGTGCCGGGACCCTTTACTTAGAGGCTGCAGGATGTGGCCCCTGCTCTCTGAGTCTGGTGGGGTTAGAACAGAAAGCAGTCTTTGCAGAGTATACACGTCCTTCATGTGCACACCCTGAAATCTGCTCTATACGGGCACAACAATATTCCAGAAAAGTCAAAAAGTGCTTTAGATTTTGCAGGTTGATTGGCACGGTTCACCAAGAGCTGAACCATGTCTTTTTTTTTTTTTGGGGGGGGGTTGGGGGTAATCAGGAATTGAACCCAGAGGTGCTTAACCACTCACTGAGTCACATCCGAGCCCCTTTTATTTTTTATTTTTATTTTGAGACAGGGTCTCACTAAGTTACTGAGAGCTTCACTAAGTTGCTGAGATTAGCATCAAACTTTCGATCCTCCTGACTCAGTCTCCTGAGTCACTGGGATTACAGGTGTGCACCACCGTACCTGCCTCCACTTCCTGTCTTTTTAAACTATGTATAGACTTCTCCCTCAAGTTCCATGAGCCAGGAAATATGAGAAGCATCCTAAAGAGATGTTAACAGTAATGAGTTCTTCTGAGGCGGGGGTTGAGGGACAATGACCACATTCATTCTTAACCTTCATGGAATCTCGATTGGTCCAGTTCCCTGATTTCCCCTATTCCGCCTCCTGTTTTCTCTTCCTGGGTCCTGATGGTGTCACCTGTCACGACACCAGGCTTCTTCTTCCTCGTGTGCTGAAGTAAAGCAAGCTGAACTCTGAGAAGGGAGATCCAGGCTGCCTCTGCCTGGACTCTTGGACAGGCCTCTTCCTGCCTCCCTTCTCCTGTCGGTAAAGTGGGCATGATCCTAACTCACCTGTGCAACCCAGGTCTCACGAGAGTATCCCATCAGACAGCATTTTTGAGAACACACTCCCCACTATCATATGCTGTGCAAATCGTGTGGTTGACCACGACCTCTGCCTTTCAGTGACCTGCATGAACGGAGGGAAGTGGACAGGAGTGGCCTGTGATTGTCCCCCGGGCTTCACAGGAGATCGATGTCAGTTATTGACCAATGTCTGCCTGAATGGAGGTCTCTGGGATGGGCTCAAGTGTCAGTGTCCCAGCCTCTACTACGGGCCACTGTGTGAGAATGTGGTGGAGAGCATCGAGATTGGTACGTGACACCTCACACCCTTCCTCTCCCCAGCACCAGGCCCAGGGTGTCCCACTAGGCCCCTGTTCCTGTCCCATTGCGGTGTGTGGCAGGGAGCATGGTCACTTTGGGGATTGATATTAACCTAGTGGTAAGAGAGTTAAAAACATTTTTAAGTGAATAAAAGAAGAAGGTATAATTTGGAACAAAATACCAATTTGGCCCAGAATTTGACCGTAAAATGCAACACAGATGTTCCCTGGCTCAGGATGGTTCGACTTAGGATTTGGGGGCTTTCTCTTGGTGCCCAAGTGATACGCATTCAGTGGGAACTGTACTGCAAAGTGTGAATGTGCATCTTTTCCCAAGCGAGGGATGTCAGGTATATTCTCTCGAGATGCAAAGCTGCAGCTCCCAGCCAGCCCCACGGTCACCCGGGGGTGCAAGGGAGCGACAGGTACTCTACAGGGTTTCTGTTATGATTTTCTGTAGGTTCGTGGGCGCAACACCTTTCAGTTTATGATATTTTTTATTTATGATGGGTTTATCCAGATGTAACCCCATCATAAGCTGAGGAACAGAGCACAGGGCAATATGGGTAGAATTTTCTAGGAGAATATAAGACCCAAGGCCCCTTGGGCTCCATCCCTTATCCCTGAGGACTACAGCATACTTAACCTCTCTTCCCAGGAGACAGAGGGTCGGGAGAGACCCAGGTTGCTGCCTCCACCCAGGGTGGGCTTCTGGGGGGTGCAGGTCTCCTTGGTAGGGAGCCCAGAGGTGGTGCTTGCTCAGTAAGTCGTGCTCCTGTCACTTCCCTCCAGAGCCACCACCACAGACGGTCACTGCTCAAATGGAACTGACCGTGACCGTGACTAGTGAGCCATACAGTGATAAGCTACAGGACCGGTCTTCTCAGGAATTCAAGAAGTTCAATGAAACATTCACAGAACAGGTAAACCTGGGAGAGCAAGTCCCCAGGGCCCCTCAGTTCCCCCGGGGAGGAGTCCAGAGGGGTTAGGAAAGCAGCTGAGGGCTGTTTCCTCAATGGACTTGTGAGTTCTCGGCTCCCTCATGTCCTCGGACTTGGTAGGGAGGCTGGACACAGGAAACCAACTTCATCTGGAGGCTGCTGGGTGGAGGAACCTTGGTCTCTGGGAAGGAATCTTTCCATTCCAGGGAGAACTGGGGAGGAGGACTGGGAGGTGCTGAGGGACAGGGCGGCCATGCTGACCCTCCTGACGTTCCACAAAAAGGCCCAGCAGGCCCCTAGATGGGACCTCTGAGATGACAGAGTGACCTCTTACCTTTCAGATGAAAACAATTTATTCTGGAATCCCTGAGTATGAAGGAGTCAACATCACAGGGTTGAGGTGCGTATCTGGGGCTGGGCCTTCGGAATGGAAGCAGCGGTCCTTGTTATAAAGGCCATTGTGACCAGGCCGTCTGTCCTAGCCTGCTAGGGCTGCCCTGGTGGAACACGTGGACTGGGGGCTTCAGCAAGAGAGAGTGAGCTCGCAGTCCTGGAGGCTGGAAGTCCAAGATGAAGGTGTGGGCAGTGTGGGTTTCTCCTGAGACCTTTTTCTTTGGTTTGCAGATGGCCACCTCCCTGCAGGGTCCTCACATGGTCCTTTCCTCTGTATGCATATCTTGTCTGACTCTTTGTTCAAATTTCCCCTTCTCATAAGGGCAGCAATCAATAATTGAATTAGGGTCCATCCCAATAGCTCCATTTTAACTTCACCTGCATCTCTGAGGTTCGGAGATTAGAGCTACAACCCATGAATTGGGGGTCTGACTGTAACACCATTCAGCCCCTAACACCTCTCAACGATGATTTTGCCTCTTTTCCCCACTGGAAACTCAGGAGTGAGGGAGGCCAGCACAAATGGAAAAACTGAGGCTCAGAGAGATGCAGCGACTCACCTCAGGGGTCCGTTACAGAGTGGCAGAGCAGAGATTCAATCCTGTCATGTCAGGAAGAGACCATCTGGAAAACCCAAAGCCGCAGTGGGAGCCAGGGATAGATACCCTGTTCTTCTTCAGAGATGAAGCCAAATAATTGAGCTGGGGGAGGGAGGCGCCCAGGGGAAAGGATCCCAAGTCCACCCCGACCTGCATTCACCCACCCGTCCTCCTGGGATTCTGTCCTGTAGAATCTTCCCCTAGGAGCTGCCCCAATTTTATGAAACCATTTGATCCGTGCTGGCCAACAGGGCTGGCACGAGTCCCCTGAGTCCCCCATGGATCACGAGGAAAATCTCTTCTCGTGGGTTAGCAGAGCCATGATGGACAGTTTTCATAAGGAACTTAAACAGCATTGCTATTTTTTGTGTGTGGCCCTGGGGACTGAAGTCTGCACCCTGGGCATGCTAGGTAAGGGCTGGACCAAAGGACCAAAGGACTTGGGCACCTTTGGATCTTGGTACTTGTAAGGGGTCCTGGAACTAGACTGCAATGGCTCTTAAGAGATGACTACATTATGATTCATGTAATTATCCTATAGTGCACATTCTAATAGATAATATTGTATAATTTGATTTTTCAACATGCTATATTAGTCTATGTGCTATTCTAATTTTCTTCTATGAGTATTTCCCCCAAATCTGCTGTTGATAGTTAAGCCTCTCAATATAGCATCAAGAAGAAAAAAGGAAGAGGGCATTAGACTTCTAGAATTTAGGAATCTTGGATGGTGCTTACGAGGCCAGACTTTCACTGTGTTTTTAAATCCAGAAAAAACTCATTCTTAGGGTACACATAATCCCTGTGCTCCCTGAGAGGTGCTCTCTGGGGCCTGCAGTATGAGGTTGCTGATCATCAAACTTCCTGGTTCCTTCTGTAAACACAGGAGATGGCCTTCATAAACTCCAGGGCTGGCTGCATTGTTCTCTTGAGAGCACTGACCTTGACTTCTAAACCCTAAATAGATTAAACCCTAATCTTGGGAATTTTTTTTTTTTTTTTTTTTTTTTTTGGCACCAGGGTTTGAACCCAGAGGTGCTTAACCACTGAGACACATCCTCAGCCTTTTTCAATATTTTACTTAGAGACATGGTCTCTCTGAGTCGCTAATTTGCTGACACTGGCTTTGAACTCACAACCCTCCTGCCTCAGCCTCCGGAGCTACTGGGAATACAGGCGTGTGCCACCACGGTGCCTGTCCCTTTTTGATTGGAATTTCAATCATCTGGGAGCTGGAGATCATTTTAGCGTTGACAAAAATATATGTGATTAGAAAAAAAATGCATGTCTGTGCCTTTGGATTTCTGCATATCATTTTAAGAGGCTCAGAGACCTCCTGCAGCCCTTCACCTGTCCCTAGGGAGCTGTGACCTGTGAGAGAGCCCCTGCAGTGACTGCCTACTCTGAGACCAAGCCTCCTTCAGGACACCTCAGTGTCTTGCTGGGTTACATCTAGTGACAGTTTAAGGATGGCTTTTCCATGTTCTCCACCCACATCCAACCACATGGCTGAGGCTCCCTGGAGGCTGCCCAGGCCTCTCCTCCCATTGTCGAAGCCTTCACTTAGGTGCCATTATAGAAAGACCTGTGGCAAAGGGCCCACCGTGGTGCCTGGGACAGAGCACTTACCTAGGAGGCCTCAGGTCACCGTTTTAATGGTCCCTCCCCCAGCTCTGCCTCCCCAAGAGAGCAGATGGAGCAGAGCCAGTGGGAAGGGCGGGCACCGAGGCCACCAGGGGAGGATGCTCAAGGACGTCATTGTCTCCTCCTCAGGCAGGGCAGTGTGGTGGTGGAGCATGACGTCATCCTGAAGACCAAGTTCACCCCAGAATACAAGGAAGTCTTCAAGAAGGCCACCGAGGAGGTGAAGGGAAAAATCGAGAATGCAACCAGAGAGCTGATAAGCAACAATGATACCTGCACAGGTGGGCTCCTGCGTCCAGGTGGGGCTGCCCAAGAAGTCCTTCATGTTTGTCATCCTGGGAGGTGGGGGGAAGGGAGGGAGATGGCAGCTCACTGAGATCCAGGAATCAGCCCCTCGGCCCTTCACTCAGACTGGCAGCTTCTAAGAGAGCCTCGAAAAGGAGGCCGCAGAGCCCAGGGGAGTCGGGCCGAGTCCTACAGGGCACCGGAAGGGTCCAGGGCAGCGGGGGCTGCTGGGAAGTGAGGACCAGTGTGATTTATTATGCAGTGAATCTTCTGAACACGAGAGAGGTGCGGGGATCGTGAGAGAAAAGGGACCTGTGTCCCTGTCACATCCCCACCCCCCTCACACGCCTCAGCCCCGTGGGGACCCTAGACCGCTGGTTATAAAAGGCTCCTTGTGTCTCCTTCACAGCCCTGCTGTGCTTCAACTCAACTGCCACCAAGGTGCAGAACATTACAGTCACCCAGTACGATCCTGAAGGTAGGTGACACGGTGGTTTCAGGAAAAGCTGGAGAGGTGAGGGGGCAGTGGGAAGCCAGGGCTCCTGGCGCCTGGTCACAGCTGCTCTCGTGTCCCCTCAGAGGAATGCCGGAAGAAGGCTGGGGAGGAATTTGCCCCCTACTTCACGGTGGAGTACAAGGACCAGAAGCCCTACTGCATCACGCCCTGCATGGCCGGCTTCAATGCCTCCTGGGACTGCCACTACGGCAAGTGCCAGCTGCAGCGCAGTGGCCCCCAGTGCTAGTGAGTACCCCACCCTACCCCCGCCCAGCCCCTGGGGTCTACCCAAGATGCTGTCTGAAGGTCAAGGTCATGGGACTGGGTCCCAGCATCTCCTGAATGCATCAGGTCACAAAGGACTTGGCAGAACATGCATGGCCAAGCCCCCTGGCCAGGTCCAGAGTAGGCCCAGTAGCTGCTCCTCCTGGTGTCCTCTCTGTGCTGCGTGACACTAAGGGCGGGGTGAGCTCTCCGGGAGCAGAAGGAGGGTCCCAGCTTCAGGACATTTCCAGCCTGAACTGGAGGCAGGGGCTTGCTTCCAGGGAAAGGACCGCCATCTCCTGTGAGCAAAATAGGGAAAGAAGGCCACACATCTCCACGGGCAGGAGGGAGCCCACGAAGCCCAATCCTAGAGGGACAAAAGCCAAGAAAGACGTTGCCAACCTAAACCGAATTAGAGAGAGGCAGTCGGCGAGAGCCGCACTCCCCTCACTCGCCTCAGCCCCCTCGGGTGGAGGCCTGCGAGGTCCTTCTGGGACAGCTTCCTGGGGGAGGACCTTCCACGCTGGCCAGAGAGGAAAAGAGCCAGGCCTCAGAGGGGGAACAGGGGCCCCAGATCAGGGCGGGGGACAGATTTTCCGGATAGAGAGGAGAACTGAAAGTGAGGACCGGACCATTAATGGGTGGGTGGAAGGGTCACCTTGGGGCACAGCCCAGGGAAGTCCAGGGCTGGGCCAGCTGTCCCAAGTCCTGGGTTGCTACTGTGGGCAAACCTAGGGGCCTGGCACTGGGTGTTGGACCCACTGAAGTGCCAGCCCAGGGACACTGGGCTTGGTCTCCGTCCATCCTCCTTGCCACACACTCTCCTTCCCCCTTCCCCGCTTCAGACACCCAGGGGTCAGGGCCCAGCTCTGAGATTGGTGCTGACCCCACTCTCACCCCTGCTGCCCCTCTCCCCCATCTCAGCTGCCTGATCACAGAGACTCACTGGTACAGTGGAGAGACCTGTGAGTGGGGCATCCAGAAGAGCCTGGTGTACGGACTCGCCGGCGCGGGCGGTGCCGTGGTGCTGCTGGTCATCGTGGTCCTCCTGGTGTTCACGCTCCGCTCCAGGAGAGAGGTGAAGAGGTGAGCCATGGCTGCCCCTCCTCTCTTTCCTCCAGGTCCCTCGCCTCCTCCTCCTCCTGCTTAGATCCTCTGTCTTCAGTCTCTCCAACCCCGAGGTGAAGAGTAAGAAGCTGAAAGCAGGGACCTAGCTTGTCCTTGGGTCCTTGTCCCTGCTCCCTGATCATCATGGGGTCTCTGTACATCTCTATCAACAGGCAAAAGGCCACAGTGTCTCAGTTGTACCAGTGGCAAGAAGACGATGGTGGATCTGTCCCTGGGACCCTCCGAAACATTGGCTTTGACATCCGCGAAGGTATGGGCAAACTCCGCTGGACTCAGAATTCGTGAGGACACGTAGAGAGGGACCAGGGGGAACACTGGTGCTTGAAGGAGGGAAGAGGGCTTGGGTACAGTGGGGCATGCCTGTAATCTCAATAAAGTGGGGGGTGGAGGCAGGAGGATCACAAGTTCTAGGTCAACCTGGGTAACTTAGTGAAGCCTTATGTCAAAATAAAAAATAAAAAGGGCTGGGGTGTAGCTCAATGGTAGAACACCCCTTGGTTCAATCCCTAGTACAGAAAAAAAGTAGGGGCAAGAGGGGAGCATTTGCCATTTCCCAAATATTTGGTGCCACATTGGAAACCCTATTTCCATGGCTGGTTCCTGTAAGACCCTGGGCAGGGCATAAGCTTGGGCACTGCTTGGCTAGACCACTGGGAAGGCACAGGCTACCTGACAGTGCTAGATTTCTCTAGAACTCAAAACGGCCTATGTGGACATAGATTTGTGCCCAGAAGTTGGTGAACTCATTAGCAAGTAAGTTGCATCTCAGCAAAGAGATTAACATTCGATTTTGTTAGGTCAAATACACATGTTAAAAGTTCTAGAAACGGGCTGGGGATGTGGCTCAAGCGGTAGCGCGCTCGCCTGGCATGTGTGCGGCCCAGGTTCAATCCTCAGCACCACATACAAACAAAGATGTTGTGTCTGCCGAAAACTAATAAATAAATATTTTTTAAAAAGTTCTAGAAACAAAGTTTTTAAATTGCAAAGATGAAAAATCCTACAATGAGAAAATTTCTCAGAAGAGTCTTTAACTTCTAAGAAGGGGAAGGTTGGAATGAGGAAAAAGTCCAATTCATTCACAAAAAGGCAGAAAAGGGGAGGAAGAGAAAAATGAGAAGACAAATAGCACAAAATAAGGTGGCAGAAAGTACTCAAACCTATCCATAGTCATAAAAAATGCAAGTGGATTAAACACTCCAGTTAAAAGAGTGATTTTTTTTTAATCTAGCTGTTTATCATGGATGAGAGGAACATGAAAACAGATGGACAGAAATATAAAAAGAACATGGAAAAAGGAAAACAGGATTGCTAGACAAAATATTTGTTGTTCTCTACATAGCTACATTCGTTGTGGGAATATAAATTTTAAGTTAGAGAGAGAGAGAGAGAGAGAGAGAGAGATGAAAAGGATCTAAATTTTTTTTTAATTTTTTTAAGAGAGAGAGAACTTTTTAATATTTATTTTTTAGTTTTCGGCGGACACAACATCTTTGTTTGTATGTGATGCTGAGGATCGAACCCGGGCCGCACGCATGCCAGGCGAGCGCACTACCGCTTGAGCCACATCCCCAGCCCTGAAAAGTATCTATATTGGAAAATGGCTTACTATGTTAGACACAGTCCCACTTGTGTCCAACGGGTACAGTTTCAAAATATGAAAAGCAAAGATTGACAAGACTGTGTGGAAAAATGGACAAGTCCACCAACATGGTGGGAGATTTTAAAAATACCTGTAGTAACTGATTCATCCAGCAGACAAAAAGTCATCAGGAATATAGAATACTTGTACCCAATAACTGGCAGCCTTGGTATAATACAGAACATCATGTTCAACAACTGAAGGGAACATAGTTATAACAAGAGAATATAGAAGACTCATTTGATGGCCATGCACAAGGCCACCAAAAAAAAAAAAAGGCCTTAACAATTTTTCAAAACAAATATATAAGTCAGACTACATTATATGATCATAATGCAAGCAATTTAGAAGTGAATACCAAAAATATTTCTGGGAATGAAAACAAAAAAATTTGTATCTTTGGAAACTAAGTTTCTAAAAAAAACTCATGACTTAAGCAGGAAATCATATGGAAGTTATAAAATACTTGGATAATAAGGGATTATGAAAATACTTGGCATGAGAACTTGTGGGGCAGTTACGACTATACTCAGAAAGAAATGTACAGCCTCAAAAGACTTATAACTGGAAGCTTTGGGGGTGAAGCAGTTTAGGTAGTCTGCCATGTTTTCAACGGTTTTCAGTTTCAAGGGTGTGGAATGAACCCCGTCGCCCTCTATCGGGTGAGCAGAAATGAGACCTTATCTTCCTAACCACCTGTCTCTGGGGGGGCTTTCTCCTCCTCTAGAAAGAGAAAATTACATCTACCTGGACTCCATCTACAGTAACTTCCAGCCCTCTCTGAATCACATAGACCCTGCAAAAAAGGTAAGAACAGCCTGGGTGAGACTCTCACCTCCCTCCACTCTGAGGTGCCATCTTCCCCAGGACACAATAGGACCTTCAGCAAGTAAAGCCAGGTGTATGGTTTTTTGGTCCAGGCAATGATCCCTGGACTACACGGCCAGAAAATGAGCATAACCTGGGAGGGCAGTTGGTAGGGGAGGTGGAGAAGGTGGAATCTACCCTCCCTCTTCCTCCTCTGTGATTTCCCTCTCCATTGTAAGTATGTCCATCATGGCCAATTTATTTAGTTATTTTAATTTTTAAGCAACCATCAACGTCAGAACAATAGTAAATACTTACATGCCTCACCCAGATAGTGATGTTTAACATGTTGTCATGTTTTCTTTCTTCGTATCTACCTATCAATTCAATCATTCAATCCTAGAGACTCAGGAGGCTGAGGCACGAGGTTTGTAAGTTCAAGGCCAGCCTCAGAAACTTAATGATTCTCTCAACAACATAGGGAGAAAATGTTTCAAAATAAAAAGGGCAGGGGATGTAGCTTGTTGGAAAGGTACACCTCAGTTCAATCCCCAGTATTTTAAAAAGGAGGGGAATTATTATTATTATTTTTTTTTTGCTGAGCCATTTGAAAGTCAGTTGCAAACATTATGACACTCTCTCCCGAAACACCTCCACACATATTCCCAAATACTATTATTATACCCAATAAGTTGATAATAATTCCATAATATCATCCAATAACCAATTTTTCCAACTGATCTAAGGGCATATTTTATAACTTTTTTTAAGAGAGAGAGAGAAGAGAGAGAGAGAGAGAGAGAGAGAGAGAGAATTTTTTAATATTTATTTTTTAGTTTTAGGTGGACACAGTATCTTTATTTTATTTTTATGTGGTGCTGAGGATCGAACCCAGCACCCCATGCATGCCAGGTGAGCGCACTACCGCTTGAGCCACATCCCCAGCCCTATAACTTTTTTATATGTGGATATAAATTTCATTTGGTGAATTTTGTTGTTTCTTTGGCATTTGTATCTATAACTGGCTTTTAAACATATATCGTGTCGTTTTGAAAGTCTAGGATGGTTGTCTGCAGGAGGGCCCCATACTCTGTATTTGCCTGATTATTTCCTGGTGGTCTCATTTAACTTGTCCTTCAATCCTCGGTAATTCCTACAAACTGGAGGTTAGGTCTAGAGGCTTAATTAAATTCAGCTTAAACATCTTTGTTATGTCTTAGATAATGTTATTGCATCACCCAAGAGAAACACAACATCAGGTTGTCCCATGGAGACTGAGGCCATGACTGGTTCCCTGGGAGAAGGTGACCACTTCTTAATGACCTCATTAATATTATTTCATCTGGGTAGATATTTGAGGACAGAAGAATCACCAAGTGTGATTGGCCTCAGATACTGTACTTCCCAGAGAGAGAGAGAGAGAGAAAGCAAATCTTGGGACAAAAAATGAAATCCCTGGCCAGGCTTCCTGTAAACCCTCCTGATGAGGGAGGGATGATACCATGTGTTTGTGCTGGATTCCAGGTAATAGGACAAGTTCAAAGCTGAGATTTTCCTAGGCCCGAGTCTCTAATGCTTTCAAAACCCAAATAACTCATGGGCCCAGCCCTCATTGAATTCTGTTTCTCTTTTCAGGTCCAAATTCAGAGGCCCCAGGTGGTAATGACAGCCTTGTAAAGCAAAGCAGTTTTGTGTGGTGCCGTGGGATCTGGGAGTGAGGGGACCCCAGCTGGGCTAAGCTTGGTGGAACATTTCCCCATGGAGAGCGCGCCCCAGGAGTTGTTGGGAAACAGCCACTGCACATACCAAAGAGGAAGAGGAGAGAGAAACAACAAACTCAGCTTCTGCTTGTAAAGTCGTGTAGAAGCACCGGGGAGGCTCCAGAGGGCTTGTGGTGATGCCAGGCGAGGCCTTCTTGCCCATTTCCTGGGAGGTTCTTCTGAGCGCGCCAGCCCACGTTCAGCACCAAGGACAGCGCCCGGCCGACCGGCTTGCAGCTGGGACCGCTTCCACCCCAGGACTGCGCTTTGCAACCTACACAAGACTCATCTAAGGACCCTTGCATCCCATTTTCGTAAAAGGCGTCTATATTTAAATAATGTAAATATTTACAGGATAAATACATAGTATATATCTTTGGGTTTCTAAGATTATGAATAAAGTTCTTATTTTTATGGGTTGTGATTTTTCGTGAATAAATATTAATACCATATATTTATAATAACTCAAGACAACAAAAGCAATTTTGTTAGAATTTCCCTGGTTCCCAGACCTTTCTCCGGTTGCCAGCAGTCTACAGTGTCACCCGCCAAGCCCTTTTTCTTCCTCCTTCCATCATGTACGTTTGATGAGATGGGGGGTCTAGAGGTGGTGAGGGGGTAGCTCTGCACTCTGTAAAGATACCATCCCAAGTCTTCTCCAGCGTCACCTCTGGTCCCAGAGAATGCCATGAGCAAGACCACACCCACCCACCTCACAAGAGACAGGGACTCACTCCCCCGGGGGAGAACCAGTTCTCCTAGAATGGTCACATTTCTTTCCATAGCTCTAGAGAGAGGGAGTCCTGGGTTCTATCTCCAGTTTTCTCATCCAGCCCCTGAGTTAAACTGGGGGACCAAAAGCAGGATCATGTGAATATTTGGACTCAGTCTGGTCTTCCACTGAATAAGGGCTAGATCATTTCTAAAGTCTGCCTCTTCACTGTCACTTAACATTTTGGAGAGGCTTTGTGAAGATTCCCGGTGTGCAGCTCAGGATACATTTTGTACTGGACACCTCTCCCTCCGGCCACCGCACAGCCCCATCTAAGACAGAGCCTAGACTCTGCTGCCCCCTCGTGGATGCCTCCAGAATCTGCAGGCACCATTCAGGTTTTCAGTCATTTCCTCCTGGGCTTCAGCCATGAGAAATTTTTAACCTACCCTTGATTCGTTTCCATATTTGCTATCCAAATCTTGAGCTCCTCAAACGTGTATGGAGGCAGAATTCTTCACTTTAAGACCTGCATCCTGCCTCTACGGGTCTGGGCACCTGTGGTCATGAGAGGGGATATTTATTAGGGCTGCTGACCCCTGCTCCCATCTGGAAGGACATTATCCACCTTCACACCTTCCTGCTCTCTCCTCTCATCTACTCAATGGAGAAGCAGGAGAGATGAGCCAAACTCAGAGGCTGCCCAGGTCCGATTCTTGGCAAGCCATTCATTACCTGGGTGAGTGTGAGAAAGTAACTTCTTCCCTCTGGACCCCTGTTGTCTCATCTGCAAAAAGTCAGGGACCAGTTACCAAGTGCCAAGCACTGTTCACCATCCTCCGTTTGCAAATGGAGGGCAACGGAGGCAAAGAGATACCCGGTAACTTGCCCGGGATCATGCCGTCAGTGGGTGGGAAGCTGAGATTACAAATTAACAAGGCCAGCGGTCAAGTCCATGTCCTTGACCATCAGTCACGTGTTGTGGGACTTGAGATTAACTGGATGAATACCTGTAAGGTGCCTGGTATGTAAATAGTTCTAAAAAGAGAAAGAGGGAGAGAGAGACAGGTAGGGAAAGAAGGAAGGAAGGAGTGAAGGAGAGAGAGAGAGAGAGAGAGAGAGAGAGAGAGCATGGAGGGAGAGAAGGACGGAAGGGAGAGATGGAGAAGAAAAGAAGAAAGGGAACATCTGCTTCCTCCTTCACTATTCTCTCTCCAGCATCCCTCCTCTCTTCTTGAGCTTCCTCCTGCAACCACAGAAAAGTGATGGATTGGGTTGGGGCAAGATGACAGGAAGACCTTGTGGCTTTGCAGAAACATGGAAATGCAAATGCACGGAGATGTGCAAAACACCTGGAGGCAGACACACCAAGGCACACGAAGGAGGTTCTGGTGGGGGCCTCAGGGCGGGGGAAATGGGGCTCACCTGCGCCCTTGGCTATGTGCACAGCCTGCCTTCCAGCCTGCCTGCCCTTTGGTACATTAGCTCAGACCCAGTTGGTAGCATCCAACAGCCTCACAGCTGCACCCCCCCCCCATCCCCACAGCCTGACCTATTGCAGGTTTGTCTCTCCGACAGCAGCCCATGGTTCCTTCCAATGAGGTCACTCACCTGCCCAAAGCACAGAAGCCTCACTCTCTTATTAAAGCAAATTCCACATTCCTCAGCATGGTTTTCAAGGTCCCTGGAATTGGGGCTCCATCTTTCCCTCCACCCCATATCCCGGTCACACAGACTACTGGAATGCCACCCTCTCCCTTCAGCAGATTCTCCGCCCACAGCTTCCTCTCTGGAAACTGCAACTCCCATTCTGCTTCCTCCAGGAAGCCCTCTTGGATAGGATCCCTCTCAATTAACCTCTCCCGTCTGCATCTCCATGACATTGCTATGTACACTTGGCACATCCCACTCTCCACCCTGTTCGAGGGTGGACGGGGTTTTGTTCCCCTCTGGACTCCACAGAGCCTAACAGTGCCTTGTGCATAGAAGAGGCTATTAATGCTCATTAAAGTTAATTGAGTCAAAACTCATCTCTGCCAGATTTTCGGCTTCCCTCCCACAGCCAAGCCTCCCCCTGTCTGGAAGGGATCAAGGCTAAAGGAAGAGCCTGCGTAGCTTTTTCTCTCCCTCCCAGGGGGCCCTGGTTTGAGAATAAACAGCATCCTGATCCTTCCTCTCCTTCTCAGGTTGATTCAGGTCACCCTCAGTCACCCAGAGACCTTGGGGAGCGGGACAAGTAAGAAATGGGGCTGGAAGTTCAAGGACCACCTCCTGACAAATCGATGACCCCAATGCCACTTGCCTACCCTCAAAATGTGTGGAGGAGGAAAAATCATTTTCCAAAAGCATCTTGTCTGATCCAGACCTCCTGCGTCAGATTATATTGTGGTGTTTTAGAGAACAGGAGGGTCTTGGCATTTAGACCTCGGAGGACCTGTTCGATCGTGCGATGTGACTCTGTAGATGGCATTTAAATGACACCCCCACGTCGGGCGGGCCTGATTCACCGGCGATGATACAGCAGGTGGGGGTGCTGGCGGCTTCCTAGGCTGGGCTGCCTGACAAGAGGCAGAGCTCACCGGGGAGCCAAGCAGCTAAGGAAATTTACTGCGTGTTGGAGCCAGGGAAAGTGGAATTGAACTTGGGCGATAATCAGCCTGATTAGCTTTGTGCCTCCTGGAGGGAGCTGAGGGCGGGAGGCAGAGCTAGGGAGGGGGTGCGGGGGAGCCGGGTCAGCCAGCATCAAGGTGGAGGAGGCTCAGGAGCTGGGGTTTGCTGAGGTCAGGAATCACTGGGCCTCAGGAGAGCGCAGGAAGCGGCAAATCCAGAGGAGACACACGGTGCTGGGAGCCAGGGTGGGTCCAGAGCAGTGACCAGGATAGAGTCTGGCGACAGGTAAATGCAGTATAAAGGGCGAGGCAGCCAGGACCCGGGGGAAGGACTAAGGGCAGAGTTCCGGGCCCATGGCACCTCTTCTGGTGCCGGCCTCATGAAAATCTCAAGATCTGCTGCCAGCATCCCCATCTTCAGGTCCCTCAGGGACTTGGCCTCTGCCAGGTGACACTGGGTAGGAGGCAGGAGTCCCCAGCCTTAATTCTGGGATAGGCCATCGTTCTCATAGGGTGGCCACAGGATCCCCTGACCTGAGATGCAGCCATAGTCCCCTGGTTGGGTAAGGCACCGGCACCTGTTTATGTAAGATGAAATGGAGTCTGTGGGCAAAGAAGATCCACAGTGCCCTGTGAGGACCAACAAACAGGGCACCGACAGGCCCCTTCAGGGTGGCATCTCCAAGCTTCCAAACTGTCCTAATTGCAGCAAGAGCCCGTCCACTTATGAACCCACTGTGGATGCCAGGCCTGTGCCAAGCCATGCGCCTCTGTCAACCCCTAGCTCCCCACCCCAGGCACCCAACCTGCTGTGCAGAGGAAGGAAGGGAAGGGACCCCCCAGCCCTCGGGGCCTCCCAGCAAGGCTGGTCAACAACTGTCACACCGCCCTGGGGAACTCCCGGCCTCTGGCCTTTCTACTACCATGACATTTCACATGTGCCTTGTGTTAGAAAGGGTGGAGACCTCTGCATCACTCCATTTGATCGACCCCATTGCTCTGGACCCATGGTGAGGCAGCCCACCATCCCCTTTGCACTAGTGAGCACCCAGGAAGGAGGGAAGCAGCCTGCTGGGTGGTGCTTCATCAGGCGAGGACATACCAAGGCCTGTGGTGGGGACAGACTCAGGCAAGCACACAGCTTTCTCCAGTCCCAGGCTGGGCCCCAGGGCATCCATGGCCAGCAGAGCCAGCTTTCTCCTAACACAAGCAGGAGAGGGGAGGTTCTCTCCTCAGGGTACAGAGGAGCCTCTTTCAACCGCCTGGGAAGGATCTCTTTCTGCACCACCAGGGTAGACCAGATGGTCGGAGAGGGGACTACTTGCCTGCTCTTCCTGTGTCCCAGGCTGAGCTAAAACCTTCCTGGGCGGCTGGTTTTCTCCACACCTCCCTCTTTTTCAGAATGGACTGTACTTTGCAGAGACCTAGGTTGACTCTCTCTGGACCCAGGATGTGGTCTGATAAGTCAGGGATGCCCAGGAGTGTCACTGCCTTGATGTGCCCTGTGGGAAGCCATTCTGACACGTGACTGGGCGACTCCTGTTAAGGGTCTGAGGCGCTCTGGCTGTGTCAGAACTTTCCCGGCCCTTTCCTGATGAGAGAACCCGTCCGTGTGGGGGTGTGACTGACCACTGACCCCGGGGGCCCAATCACTGACCCTGACCTTGGAGTGCGGTCCCCCCTCAACCTTCATTGGATGGAATTCTCCCCTGAATCTCTTATTCCCCAATAAAAAGCTTCTTCCAGGCGTGTTCTCTCTCTCTCTCCTGCTAGCCCTGAGTAATCCTTGCTGCCCTACCGGGCAGTTAGAGGTGAGAACCAGAGAGGGGAGCCGTCTCGGACCTGGCAATAGAAATAAGGTAACTGAGTCTGTGTGTTTTATTTTGATCTCGCTAACTAACTTTTATGCCAAGAACCTCATTAATAAAACCATTGCGCTGGCCGCATGGTGGAGTGCCCTGCAAGTCCCAGGGGTTTCCCTGCTTGAACCTCAAGGCAGGCTGATCCTGGGTGAGGCAGCCCACCATAGGGGAAGGGCCCATGGAGGAAGGCTGCTCAGCTCTTGCTTGGGTCAGGAAGCACAGAGACCATGAAGGGAAGGGGACACAGAGAGGACACAGCCTTCCAGGGCATGCCCCGTGACCCCCCTCCTCCAGCCACATCCCACCCGCCTGTGGTTACCACCCAGTCAGACCATTCAAACTGGGATGGACTGATGAGGTCACAGCTCTCGTCATCCAACGGTCTCGCTTCTGAGTGTTCCTGCATTGACAGGTGCTTTTGGGGAGCACCTCATATAAATGACAACCCCCAGCTCACTTCTTCTAGAACAGCGACTCTCAAGATGGTGAGGATGGAACCACCTGAGCACTAACAGAGGACTCCAGGGCCCAAGCTTGTGCACACAGGGGATCAGGAGACCTCCTGAGTGTTGGGACAACTCTCTAGGGGACTGTTGAAGGGGACTCGGGCTCTTAAAGTAGGCAGTCTCTGTTTCTTACCAGAAAGATACTCTCTACTAATTGTCCTTAGTCCATGTTCTAAGATTGTAGAGATTCCACTTCATGATGATGCTGGAGAGAAAGGTGTCCCCCACATGAATGGTATTTGTAATGGAGCCCAGGGCTTCTCTACCACCAAGTTATGTCCCCAGGGTCTTGCTAAGTTGCCAAGACTGCCCTCAAATTTGTAATCCTCCTGCCTCTGCAGCCTGAAGAGCTGGGATTACAGGTGTGTGCCACCATATCCAGTCAAAATAAACTTTTTGTCCTTATAAGTATACCTAGCCTTGGGTATTTTGTTATAGTAACACAAAATAGACTAATACATCATCCTATTAAAGAAAAATACAACATAATTGAAAGCTACAGAACTGGATGAGATCACCCAGGGAGGAAGGATGGATAGACAGGAAGTCCTACCACACTCTTATGTTTAGGGTCAGAATGTTAGGAGAACCCAGAAACAGAGAAGACAGGCAGGCAGGAAGAGGATCAAGAGAGACAGGAGGACAAGACGTTAAGAGAAATGAATTCAAGGTCTCTATAAAACCCTAGAGTCAAATAAGAGGAGCACAGAGAAGGTAGAGGTTGTTGTTGACCTTGGTCAGAGCGCCTTCCATGGAGTGCTGACCAAGGAGAGGGTGAGAGGTCAAGCAGGGGACCGGCTTTCTAAAGGAAGGATCCTGGGGACAGAGGCAAGGGGATGTTGCAAGAGAAAGAAAAATACAGAAGAGAGGTCTTTCCGTGAGTGGCAGGGGGTGAAGCCCAGCCGTGCCCAGCCAGCCATGTTGAAGCCTGGGGCTAGAGGAAGAATCACTAATGGCCATCCTATCCTTACTTACAACTGAGAAATCATGTTAGTTACGGATTTGGGGGCAGTCATTTAGATTTTTTAAATATCACATTAAAGGCTTTTATGTTAATGACTGATATTTTTGATCCTTCTATAGATTTTACATCCCAGGCCCTGGTGGGAAGAGCAGTTAAAGGAGGAAATAGGATCTTTGAGGGAGATTTCCTAAAGTAAAAGGGAGGTGGGGGCAAGGCCTGGGTCTGGCATTACCGGAAAGGCCTCTGATGATTGGCAGGAGCAACCCACAGACCAAAAGGACCCTCAGGGGCTCTGGCCTCCCGTCCTCTCCTAGGCTCTCTTGTGCTGCTGACATGCAGGGGCACGGGGTTGCCTTGACATCTTTGAAGAGTAGCCATGGGCTCTGCTGGAGAGAGTGACCATACAGAAGCCCCATACAGGAGAGTAATTCTAGGATTAGCCAATTCCAGAATTGACTAAGGAGGAAAAGACAATGAAAGCGGCAGTTGTTATGGCAACGTTAGGGTTTGCTAGATGAACGGCTGTAAATCCGGAGGAGGGGCAGAAATGAGGACCGGTTGGAGATGAGGCAGAGGTGGGTTTTCTGCACGACTGGGTAATTCACCATTTCCCACTTGGCGGTCAGGTTTAGCAGGGAACCGAGCGCCCTCTGGTGGCCATGGGTGGCAAAGACAGCTTGGAGAGGAGGAGGTGGTGGCGTGGGGATGGCAGGTGTGTGTCCTGTGAGCAGGAGGAGAATCTGCAGAGGGGAATGGTTAGAGGAGGAGGAAAGCGACGGCCTGGAGAGGAGCGAGATTTGAGAAGGAAGTAATCAGAGTATCAACTGTCAGAGAGGCCGAGGGGTGTAAAAGTGGTCCACTGTCAGCTGGCCTGCAACTAGATTTGGGGGCTCTGGCACTGGGCCATGACAACTGGCCACCGGCTATCCAATGGATTTTTGAGGCCTCCAAAATCAGAGTGACTCAGAGAAACTGGTTACTCCAAGATGATAGAATTTCAGCTTCACATCAATGAGAATACTGAGACAAGTCTGGCAGCCTCTTCGCCCAAGGCTGAGCGAGGAGGGGGACCTGCTTCGGTTCATCTGGACAGCTGGAGGCAGGTCGGTTTGTGTGGAGCAAGAGATGAGGCAGAGTCCCATCAGAGCCATCGCCCCAACTGCTTCTCAGCATAAGGGGCCACCTCTGGCCTGGAGCAAGTCCTGAGGAGGACCACAGGCTGCGTCTAGGACTCTCATGTACTTCTCTAAAGTTCAATTTATTTGAACTGATGCATAAAAACATTAAATTGTCCTATGTGTGGGGGGAGCCCTATCATGTTTCCAAGCACATACATGCTGAATAATGTTGCAATCGGGGTCAACATACCTATCTCCTTTAAATCTTATCATTCCTTCATGGTGAAAACATTGAGACTGTCTTCCAACTTTTTGAAACACACAGTATGTTTTCATTGTCTATAGTCGCCCTACTGCGAGACAGAACTCCACAGCTTCTTCCTACCCAGCTAAACTTAGTACCCATCCATCCATCTTTCCCCCTCCCCCGCCCTCCTGCATTTTCCCCAAAGGCCCCATGTGTGGAAGGACTGGTCCCCAGCCTATGGGGTCCTCGTGGGAGGAAGTGAGGTCACCTGGGGCCTGCCTTTGAAGGGATATTGCGACCACAGTCTCGGTGCCTCCATCTCTTTCTCTCTGGCCATCAGGAGGTGAGCAGCCTCCTCTGCCATGAGCTCCTGCTATGATGTCATGATATGCTCCCTCACTGTAGGCCCAAGAGCAATGCCCTAACTGACCATGAACTTGAATATTCAAAACTGTGAACCAAAGTAAACCTTTTCTTTTTTGTAAGTTGTTTATCTCAGCAATTTTGTTACTATGATGAAAATCTGACCAATACACCCCCTACTCTCAATTATACTTTTTTAAAAATATTGGATATTGAACTGAGGGGAGCTTTACCACTGAGCTGCATCCCCAACTCTTTTTTATTTATTTTTGAGACAGGGTTTGGGTAAGTTGCTGAGACTAGCCTCAAACTTGAGATCCTCCTGCCTCAGCCTCCAAGTCACTGGGATTACAGGTGTGCACCACTTCACCCTGTTCAATTGTACTCTACATAAACAAACATTATAAACTATTTTGTAGCATTGCTACCTTCAGAAAGTAATGATTCTTTTTAAACAATACTTGCCTGGGGTGCAAATATTGGTAAGTGTCCTATTACACCTATGTGTGCAAGGAGACCCTAGGGCAACCAGGAGGAGAAGGGGGAGAAGAAAGCAAAAGAGGAGAACCAAATGGAAATTCTATAATTGGAGAATGCAATAACTGAATTGAAGAATTCATTGGAAGGGCTCAACAGCAAATTTAAGGTGGCAAAAGAATCAGTGAACTCAGACAGGTTAATAAAAATTATACAATCCAAAAAACATGGAGGAAAATGATGGAAGAAAATGAACAGAGTGTCATAGACCTGTGGGTCAATGTTCAGTACAAAGTATGTATAAAGGAGAATCCAGAGAATGAAGGAGTGGGGTGGGGAAGAGATGGGGCAGAAGAAATATCCTTCAAAAATAAAAATGACTTTGCTCACTCATGTATGTATCGTTGTGGGGAGGAGTGATTCTGGAGCCTTTTTTTGTGACAGCAGCTAATGAGACTGTAGCGCTTGCTATGATGAAAAATGCAAGGAAGGAGTCCTGATGAAGAATAATTATGTGAATTAGACGGTGGTGGGGCAGGATGGCTCTACAGTGCAATTTAAGATGAAGAGGCCTTTGAATTCATAGAAACAGAGGGTGGAATGGTGATTATCAATGTTAATTCATTTGATTTAGTCATTCCATAATGTACACACATATCCAACCATCATGCTGTGTCCCATAAATATATGCAATCATTATTTGTCATTTAAAAATCTATAAAGCATAAAGTAAAAAAAAAAAAAAAAAAAGATTAAGAAGCAAATACCATGTAGCAAACTAATGAAAGCCTGTTTTGGAAAGACAAGATTTGTCCACGAGGAAGGTCAGGTTCTGCTCTTGCTGGGCGGTCCATTGATGACACAGACACACCTGTACAGGTGGAAGCAAAGGGCAAAGATGCAGCTGACGTGTTCCTGTGGCCGACAGGAAGTGCCTACTAAACAGAGAAACTGCTGTTTTATCCCAGGACTTCATTTGCACAGACCAAGAATGACATTCTCAAGGAGAAAACTGTAATCTGGTTCCACTTCCGCCTTCCCATTCCTTTACTGTAGCTGAACACACTGGTATCTACACCCGAGTTCCTTGCTTTTTATTTTTTAATGGTCAATGATATATTTTCCCCAACATCAAATGGAGATAGGGGCTGGGGATGTGGCTCAAGTGGTAGCGCCCTCGCCTAGCATGCGTGAGGCACTGGGTTCGATTCCCAACACCACATAAAAACAAAATATAGTGTGTCTACCTAAAAAACTAAGAAGTATTTTTTTAAAATGGAGATAGGGTAGGGAATAGTATTATTTTTACTAAAAAACAAAACAAAGACCTCTTTTTCCATTGGGAGCATTCCTATTGAACTCTTATTTCAATAGTCCAATAAGTTATTTATGTTAGCTGTTAACAAAAAGAACAATAAGAAGACTCCTATATACCATGTCTACATAATTTCCATTTTTTCATTATTTGTGGTGAAGTCAAGGACAATTTCTGTAATTTGTTCTTTGTAAGTAGCTGTTGCACGTAGAGCCATCTTGTCTTTAGTGATAAATCGCTTTAAAAAAAAGAAGAAATGTATCCTAGGTAATGTTCTCTTCCTGTCAGGCATCCTGTGTAAGTAAATTTCTCATTTAAATTTTTTAACTAAAGGCAAAAATAAGGACATTCCAAGAAAAATACAAACCAAGGGAACTTGTGGCTGGAAAACCCATCCAACAAGAAGTGCCACAGGAAGTCCTCAGATTGCAAACAAAGGGTACCAGATGGCAGCTCCAAGTCTCAGGAAGCAATGAGCAGCAGGAGGAAACATGTGGCAAGAGACAAAAGATGGACCTAGATGTTGTCTTCCCTTCGTTTGCTTTTTAAAATGGAATGATTTAGGTAATTATTATAATGCTGCATCATCGTTGGTGTTACATTGGTAATTACGTGTATTAAGTATATATTCCCGTTTGCAAACGTAAAGCAAAATAACAAAGGGAGAAAATAATGCTATGTGGGTATATTGAATGTAAGTCAGTATTTACCTGAAATCTGTGTTGATAAATTAAAGATACATGCTATAAAATTTAGGGAAACCTGAGAAATCATTTTTAAAATATATCAATGGTGGAATTAGATGAATACACCGGGCTGAGGTTGTTGCTCAGTGGTAGAGCACTTGCCTGGCATGTGTGAGGCACTGGGTTCAATTCTCAGCACCACATATAAATAAATTAATAAGATAAAGGTCTAACAACAACAAAATACTTTAAAAATAAATAAATCAAAGAATACACTAATAGCATTTTGAACACCAAGTAGGGCAATTTTTTTTAAAGTAACAGAAATATATGAGACAGAAATCAAATATCAAAATGATAGACATTGGTTGGGGGTGTAGTTCAGTGGTAGAGATTGTATGTTTAGCATTTGAAAAGCCCTGGGTTCAATCCCCAGCATCAAAATATAACAAACAAAGCAGTTCAATCATGTCAATAATTACATTAAATTTAAGTGGATTCAACACTCAAAAGGCAGAGATTATCTAACTGGATACAAAACCTAATATCCAGCTCTATCTAGTCTATAAGAAGCACATTTTAGAGTCAAAGACACAAATAGGTTAATAGTAAAATTGTGGAAAAATATATACCATGCAAACAGTAATAAGAAAACTGGAGCCAGCTGTAGTGGCTCATGCCTGAAATCCAGCAATTTGGGAAGCTGAGACAGGAGGATTGCAAGTTTGAGGCCAGCCTTGGTAATATAGCAAGGTCCTAAGCAAGACCTTGTCTCAAAATAAAAAGTAAAAAAGTAAAAAGGACTGAGGATGTGACTCAATGGCAGAAGGCCCTGGGGTTCAAGTTCAATCCCTAGTATGGATACACACACACACACACATATACACACACATACATATATGACAATATTTAAGATATTATTAGAGACAAAGTGGGACATTTCATAATGAAAAAGGAAGATATAAACATTATAAATGTGTAAGCATCTAACAACAGAGCCCCCAAATCCATGAAGTAAAAATAGGCAAAAATGAAATAACAGATGAACAGTTCAACCATTCATTATTACAGAAACATCAGTACTAAATAGAACAGTTGGATAATCAATTAGAATATAGAATACTGGAACAACTGTACCCACTTGACCTAGCAGACATACAACACTGCTTAAAAACAGCAAGAGAAAACAGGCACAGCAACTCATGCCTGCAAACCCAGCAGCTCAGGAGGGGAGACAAGAGGATCGTGAGTTCAAGGGCAGCCTCAGCAATGGTGAGGCCCTAAGCAACTCAGTGAGACCCCGTCTCTAATAAAACACAAAATAGGGCTGGGGGTGTGGCTCAGGGGTGGAGGGCCCCTGAGTTCAATCCTTGGTACAAACAACAACAATAACAACAACAACAAAAACGAAAAACAGCAAGCTACATTTTTTAAGCACACACAGAATATTGTCCAGGAGAGAACATATGGTAGGACATAATGTGATGCTCAATAAATTTAAAATGTTTGAAATCATGCAAATGACTACAAAATTAAATTAGTAATCCGCAACAGAAAGAATATTTCCCAAATATTGGAAACTAAACAACACAGTTCTAAATAATTCATGAGTTAAAGAAGAAATCACAAAAGAAATTAGAAAATATCTCGACTTTAATGAAAATAAAAATACAAATATCAAGATTGATGGGCTGAGTGTGGTGGTGCAGGCCTGTCATCCCAGAGGCTTGGGAAGCTGAGGCAGGAGGATCAAGAGTTCAAAGCCAGCCTCAGCAACTTAGTGAGGCCCTAAGCAATTTAATGAGACCCTGTCTCTAATATATATATATATATATATATATATATATATATATATATATATATAGAGAGAGAGAGAGAGAGAGAGAGAGAGAGAGATTATATATTATATATATATTATATATATATATATATATATATATATATATATATATATAGAGAGAGAGAGAGAGAGAGAGAGAGAGAGAGACAGGCATGAGCCTGTTGCAAGCATGAGCCACTGTGCCTGTTTTCTCCTGTCTTTATTCATAGGTGACATGACCTTGTGTGCAGAAAATCCTAAGGAACCTACAAAAAATAACATATAAATAAAATAAAAACTACTAGAACAAATAAGTGTTTTTAGCAAGGTCATTGGCTACTAGATCAATACATAGAACTTTGTTGTATTTTCATATATTTGCAAGTAACAATCACAAAATGAGATTGAAAAAATTTCATTCACAATAAAGTAAAAATGAAAACAATACAAAACAAAATTGGGGCTGGGGATGTGGCTCAAGCGGTAGCGTGCTCACCTGGCATGCGTGCGGCCTGGGTTCGATCCTCAGCACCACATACAAACAAAAGATGTTGTATCTGCCGAAAACTAAAAAAATAAATAAATAAATAAACAAATACATATTAAAATTCTCAAAAAAAAATTAGCCAAGGAAGTGCTAAAACTGGCACACTGAAAACTATAAAACATTGCTGATTTAAAGACTCAAAGCAATGAAATGCTATGCTGTGTTCATGAATTAGAAGGCTCAATAGTATTAAGATGGGCAGTTCTTTTCAAATTGATCTGTAGATTCAATTAAATTCCTGTCAAAATTCCAGGAAGCTTTTGTAAGTAATTAACAAGGTGATCCTAAAACATATGGAAATGCAAAGGACCTAGAATAGCCAAAGTCATTTAGATATGGAAGAACAAGCTTTGAGGGCTCGCTCCATCTAATTTCAAAGTTTACCAAGAGGCCACAGTAACCACAACAGTGTGGTATTGGCATAGGAAGAGCCACATAGACTGATAGAGTAGAATAAGACTTTCAGAAATAAACAAAGAAAGCCTGTTTTGGAAAGACTAATGGTCAGTTAATTTTTGACCAAGGTACTAAGAAAATCCAAAGTTGGAAGAATGGTTTTTTTCGATATGTAGCACTAGAATATTCATGTCCAATCAATAAAACCAAAGCCCCAGTCACAAAGTATATGCAAAACTAACTCAAAGTGGATTAGAGCCCATGTGTAAGTGCTAAAACTATGAATCTTCTAACAGAAACACAGGAGAACATTATTGTGACCTTGAGTCATGCAAAGATTTGTTAGACATGACACCAAAAAATGAACTATAAAATTAAAAAATTGATAAAATGGACAGCATAAAATTAAAAACTCCATCCTACAAAGAGCATTGTTAACAGGATGGAAATATAAGTTATAGGCTGGGAGAAAATACTTGAAAATCACCAACAAATTACTTGTATCCAAAATATGTGATTTTTTTTTTCAAAATCAACATTAACTTTTAAAATCCAGTTGAATATTGGCAGAAAGAATAGCAGACACTTCACCAAAGAGATATATGGCTGGGGAAGGGGGTAATATATGGATAAAAAAATTAAATAAATTAAAAATACTGACAATACTAAATTCTGGCAATGATGTGGAGATTCCAGATAGTATACATTAGTGAGGGAATGGAAGAGAAGTTAGCAATTTCTGGGGTTGGGGATGTGGCTCGCCTAACATGTGCAAGGCCCTGGGTTCGATCCTCAGCACCACATATAAATAAAGGTATTGTGTGCAACTACAACTAAAAAAGAATTATTAAAAAAAGAAGTTAGCAATTTCTTATAAAACTAAAACACACAACTCAATAATCATGCTCTTGTATATTTATCCCAGGGAAATAAAAGCTTAGGCTCACACAAAAACCTGTGTATGAATATTCGTAGTAACTGTATTTGTAATAATCAAAAGCTGGAATCAATCTGAGCATCTTCCTACAGGTCAGTGGATAAACAAACTGTAGTACATCCAAATAATGGAATACCACTCAGCAAGTAAAAAGAAGGAACCCCTAACGTACATACAAAAACTTGGATGGATGCTACACTGAGTGACAAAAGCCAGTCTCCAAAGGTTTCATATTTATAATTCCATTTATAAAAATTATTTTTAAGGTCTTTAATGTCATCTTTTATACCTCTACTTTATTTACTTATTTGTTTTTATGTGGTGCCAAGGATAGAACCCGATGCCTCACACATTTTAGGCAAGTGCTCTACCAATGAGCACCCGGGTCCCATTTATACTAAATTCTTTTTTTGTGGAGGGTGGTTTACCAGGGATTAAACTCAGGGACACTCGACCACTGAGCCACATCCCCAGCCCTATTTTATATTTTATTTAGAGACAGGGTCTCCCTGAGTTGCTTAGTGCCTCACAGTTGCTGAGGCTGGCTCTGAACTCAGGATCCTTCCGTCTCAGCCTCCTGAGCCACTGGGATTACAGGCATGCGACATCATGCCCGGCCATTTATATAAATTCTTGAAATGACAAAACTAAAGAAATGGAGAGGGGCTGGGGATGTGGCTCAAGCGGTAGCGTGCTCGCCTGGCATGCAAGTGGCCTGGGTTCGATCCTCAGCACCACATACCAACAAAGATGTTGTGTCCACTGAAAGCTAAAAAATAAAACATTAAAAAAACTCTCTCTCTCTTTAAAAAAAAAAAAAAGAAAAGAAAGAAAGAAAGAAATGGAGAACTGTCAGGACCTAGGGATGGGGGAAGGGGAGGTGTTATAAGGTATTGTTTAGGGAATCATGACAAGAAAAATATCTGCTTATGTTTAAGACAGAGACAATTTTTTTTATGAATACTTTCCACCAAAGATTGGCTGATTCCATGGACTCAACACCTGAGAATGTGGAATCCCGGGACACAGAGGATGGCGAGCTTGGCTTCCGGTTACCTTAAGGCATTATAGCTTTCTCAACTGGGAACTTTAACGTTTGTTCTGGAAGCCCTCTCCTGTCTCCTACCACCTCCCCGCACCCATCCAATCCATCAGACCTGTGGTCCCTCTGCTGAAAAACATCCCCTGGGTCACCCCCAGGAACCCCAGAATCCAGCAACAACCTCTCCCCACCCCCACTTCCCAGCAGCACCACCCTCCCCTCCTCCCCTGGGCTTCTAGTGCTATCTCTGTGTATCCATGGTAACGCTTATCACCAGGCTGTAGGTGAGGACTTAGAATTTCGGTCTCCAGGGGAAACTGTCTCCCTGGGGCCTGACACACACTGTAGGCGCTTTAAGCAATTGTTGGTGGGTGGCAGGGGGTGGGGGGCCATCCTGATGTTGCCCCCTCCACAAAGCCTTCCGGAATCCCATACCTGGCCCTACCTAGGAGAGGTCACTCCCTCTTCCGAGTTCCCCTAGCATTTGTATGACTTTGGGGAACTTCCTTAGGTCTCCTCATCTGTTACGTGAGGCAATTATCATCCCAGATCTCACCAGGTCCTAGGGAGGATTCAGTTGGGTTGTGTTTACCACACCCCACACCAAGCGTCATCGTAAAACCTCCTTCAAAGCATCGTGATGACTATTTCGGAACAGGGAAGACAGTTGTCTTTCCACCTCATTTTGCAGCGTGTCCTTCACAGGATCTATGAGATTGCCACCTCTGACAGCTAGGGAATAGGTCTTATCTTCGTATATTCCACAGGACCCTCCCCACACTCTAGGACCACAGGCAGCCTGCAACAAATCCTTCCTGAGTGTGCACAGACTAGCCCACAGGGAGGCCAGTGGTGTGTGCAAGTAGGTGTGTGCCTAGAATTATGGACACACAAGCACCAACACAGATGTTCCTCCATTTACGATGGGGAATTATAATCCAGATAAGCCCATCATGAGTTTGTTTTGCTCGAATTCGGGACCCCAAAAGACCACCAGAGACCAAGATTGATGTAAACAACAAAGAGGTGTTTATTGCGAGCTAGCTCAGTCCTCAGCGCACACACAGCAACTGGTGACGCTGAGAGGCCCCGAGCCCAGGGTTTGCAGCAGTTTTATACATTCTTTGGAGAAGGCAGGGACCCCCTCATACGTCATAGCATCTCTTAGCAAATCATCACACACCGCGGGAAAATCAAATAACAACTCTAAAACATGATTAGCACATTCACTGGCGGGAACAGGTTGGGTAGGGGTGATTGGTTAGTACAAGAGGGGTATTCATTTGAACTGATTGGTTTAAGCCAAGAGGGGTGTTTGTGCTGAACTACATGGTTTCCCAACATGTTATCAACCACCATAAACTACTGGGAGGGTCATCTGGCATCCCAGATATTTCCCTGTCTCATGCTGATTGGTGGCTGCTGGGGGATGCTATGGGTCTCCACCTAGCCTGACTGAGTCAGGGACACCTGGCGCAGCAGATCTCATTAGTAGATAAACAACTTAGCAGGGTGGGAATGTGCCTAGGAGTGCTCTGTGGGTCTTTCTAAGGACAAAGGTCATGTCCCTTCCTTGGACAGGCTTTGCTCTGAGGTAGAGGCTGGTTTTTCAAGTTGAAACTGTTATAAGTAAAAAATGCACTGCACACACCCAACCCACCAAAGGTTCTAGCCTAGCACACTAGGGAATGCTGGTTATTCGTCCCTGTGGTCCCAGCATCTCAAGAGAATATCACACCACCAGCTGCTAGCCTGGGGCAAGATGGTAGGTGCCAGAAAGGGCATGGATCACATTTCTGCCCATCATCAAGGGTCATGGCCAACACCCCACTTCCAGAAGACAGCTTAAAAAGAGAAAAATATAACAAATGTATTTGACCATAGTCTTACATGGCACTTCAGACGGAAGACCCAAAGCCCCAGGGTACACTGCCCATCTTTCCACTCAGGTTCAATGAAGCATGGACAACCGTGTAGGACATCATGGAGCAAAAACATACTATCTAATGCAAAAAGATGGCCTGGGGGAAGCCTAGCAGGGCCTGGCTGCTCAGATTCTCCTTGGCCTCTGGGCAGCATTCTAGGTATGGAGCAGGGCCCCTCCAGAATGAAGGTCTTATGATTTGGGGTCAGACAAGGCATGGCAGAGAATTTCTTTATGGCCAGATCCAAGATAAAAATGAGGGGGGAAGATTACATAAAGTAGGCTTTATGGCTTAAGTTGGAGAAAAGGAATTCTAATTTCTGTGCCCTCCTTGGGGAAGAGGAATTTCCAGTTTCCGTAGCTTGCCTGGGGGAAAGGAGAACAGGACACAGAGGTCGGGGAGGATTGGCGTTTCTGCTGACGTCACTTCTCAGCCCTTTGCTTTAGGATACTGTTTTCTGATCCTCAACAAGATCATGATTCAGAATAGAAAGTTTGGCTTCTCTTGAAAGTGTGTTGCTGACCCGCCTTTATCAAGCAGGGAAGTGGAACCGTCTTAAGTTGGGGGCCACCTGTGTTCTTTGGACCTCATCCTGTAAGGGTCCGGTGAATCGCTGGAGAAAGAGACCACAAGTGACCAGCTTCATGCAATGAGCAGGAGGGAGTTTATTGAAGAGGATCCTAATTCAGCGCGCTGAGGCTCAAGGCTCACTCAGGAAGGGAGAGCGGCCCAGAGCCCAGAGCAGAGGTCAAGCAGAGCTTAAGTACACTTTTTGGGGAGGGGGGGGTTTGCATACATCAGAACAAATCATCATGAGGCGCGGGAAAATTGAACAACAACTCTGAGACATGATTAGCACATTCATTGGCGGGAACAGGTAGGGCGGGGGTGATTGGTCACTCCTAAGCGGGGTACACATTCAAACTGATTGGTTCGGGCCCTGTGACAAACTGCACAGGGCCCTAGGCTAAATGGCCAGTAGGGCGTTGTTTTAACTATCTCAGGAATTTCAGGTTCTGGGTGTAGCAGAGGAACTTAACAATACCTAGCCTTTTACATTTTAATTTAGGCTTTGCAATTTAGAAGCTTTACAATGCCCAGTCTTTTACATTTTAATTCAGGCTTTTGCAGCTTAGAATCAGCTTAGAACTTTTACCTTTACAATCCTGGTGACTGTCTGGTCTGTGGCATCCAATGCGCAGGCTACCTCTTCCTTCCTGCTTTCCCACATGGCTGCTGTGAGCCTCACTCCTGGGTTTTTACTTCCCGCTCTGGCTACTATATCTCAGAGCCCCCACCCTACCCCACTATTCACCTCCCTCCATCTTCTGTTATTGATAGAGTTCGTTCTCATCAGTCCAGTTTCTTACTTAAATTCTGTCATTGGGGCACAGGGAGGGGTGCTAACATGGACGAATCCATGAGGACCCAGCTGTCAACTGACAATTATAGAGTCACGCATAGTGGGTCTGTGAGTGTTCACTGTGGGTCTGTGAGTGTTTGATGCCCTCCTTCCAACCTCTTTGTGCTGCAAATTTTTCTTAAGATGTTGGGGAAACTATCCTTCAATGAATCTTTTGGCTTTTTCTATACAACATGGACTCCTTCCCAGTGAACTGGAGGCCTCTTGATCGGACTCCTTCCTCCCTCTATTCCACCATCCGCCATGGCTCACATATCCCCTTCCCACAAACCATCCTAAATGACCTGGAGCCTCTCAGGAGAGTGGGATATTTCATTCACCATAGCTTCCAATTCCCAGAATGCTCATTGATTGACTCCCTGAACCCCAAACCTGTGTGTCCTCCATAAATGCACCTCTGCTGATGCCTCCTCCAGGAAGCTTTGGCTGACCCCTAGGAGAGGTCCTCCTCTGGTCTGCGCTGCTCTCCTGTCCCTGGGCAAAGGTCTATGTGGTCAAGGGTCTGGGCGGGGGAGGCTGGGGCGTCCACAACGCTGTGGATCTGGCCCAGGGAACTGGCTTCCAGCTTCCCCGGTCTCTGCATCACCGATGATCTCTCATTTATTTCCACAAATAAACCTTCTGACCCTGTGCACCAGCACTCCGGAGAGCAGGTCCCCAGGCAATGCCTTGTTTACGACACACACGCTCAGCTGGCAGCGCGAGGCTGGGACTGACAGGCGGACCGAGCCCGGGGCCTGCAGCCGGAGGGGCGGCCCTGCTGGGCCGGGGGCCTGGAGAGCGAGGTCCGGGCCGGGGAGGGGAGGAGGGCGGGGCCTGCGCCCGTGCGAGCCGGTGTCCCGGGCCGGGGACGGAAGTTGCACCACAAGTCCAATTAGTTTCAGTTTTGTTTCTCTTTCAGGCCCCAGAAACAGCGCTGTGCGGGCCTCGGCCCCCTGCCATTCCTGGAGCCTGAGGTCCCCTCTGGCTGGGTAAGGAGGGGTGCAGGGGCTGAGCCAGCAGGGTGGGGGGCAGCGGTGGGGGACAGAGGGAGGGAGAGAGAGAAGGCTCCAGAGGAAGAGGAAGGGAGGGGAGAGAGGGAAAGAGGGACCCGGAAGGCCGCAGGAGGGGGTAGCTGGGAGGCAGCACTGTCCCCACACCCCCTCTCCATGGCCAGAGGGCTCAGGATCCCCAAGAAAGACCCCCTCCCACTCTCTGAGCTCCCTTCCCACCCACCAGTAGGCAAAGGGGAAAGGCCGCCAAGTCCCAGCATGAAGGGCCTCTCTGTCACTGTGCTAGGAGCTCACAGTCCCACCCTTCAGAGGTTTCTAGAATGCAGGACCCTAGGAGAGGAGGTCAGGATGGGGAGATCCCGCGGTCCAGCAGGCGGAGATCTGTACCAGAATGGATTTCAGAAAAAAAGTCAGGGCAGGAAGTGGGACCCCTTTCCCTGGGGGATGGTCCTGGGGGCAGTTGGGGCCCTTGTCCCACTGCAAGTCCCTACCCCAGCTGCCAGCACCCAGGTGCCTGTGCTCACCCGACTCTCCTGTGTCCTCAATGCCTGCCCCTCCCGCCCAGCACCCAGTCCAGGCAGACCCCCGACTGAGTCACCAGGGAGGGCTTGGACCACACCTGCCCCAGGCCTGGCGCCTGGAACACGGATGATTCGATTTTTGCTCTGGGAGGCCGAGAGGCCTCTCCTGGCTTGTCACCACCCCCAGCACTGACTTGTTTACATTTGCTGAATGTATCTAGGGAGGAAGAGGAGGAGGAAAGGGAAGAGGAAGAGGGAGGCTCCCAAGCTCCACCACTGGCCAAGGCCCCAGGAAGCCAGAAGGAAATTCCTGACCATCAGGTGAGACCCCAGGCCAGGGAATTTTTGTGGTGCTGGAGGGTGGGAAGAAACGGGGACTAAGCTGGAGGCCCTGTTGAGAGGCCACTCCATCCCTGACCCTGACCCTGCCTGCAGCATGTTTTCCCAGGGCTCCTCGCCCTCCCTCCTGGAGGCCCTGAGCAGCGACTTCCTGGCCTGCAAAATCTGCCTGGAGCAGCTGCACACACCCAAGACGCTGCCCTGCCTGCACACCTACTGCCAGGACTGTCTGGCCCAGCTGGCCGATGGCGGCCACGTCCGCTGCCCCGAGTGCCGCGAGACAGTGCCCGTGCCACCCGCCGGGGTAGCCGCCTTCAAGACCAACTTCTTCGTCAATGGGCTCCTGGACCTGGTGAAGGCCCGGGCCTGCGGAGACCTGCGTGCAGGGAAGCCGGCCTGTGCCCTATGTCCCCTGGTAGGGGGCACCAGTGCCGGGGGACCAGCCACAGCCCGGTGCCTGGATTGTGCCGACGACTTGTGTCAGGCCTGTGCCGACGGGCACCGCTGCACCCGCCAGACCCACAGCCATCGCGTGGTGGACCTGGTGGGCTACAGGGCCGGGTGGTACGACGAGGAGGCCCGGGAGCGCCAAGCAGCCCAGTGTCCCCAGCACCCAGGGGAGGCCCTGCGCTTCCTGTGCCAGCCCTGCTCCCAGCTGCTGTGCCGAGAGTGCCGCCTGGACCCCCACCTGGACCACCCATGCCTGCCCCTGGCTGAGGCAGTGCGGGCCCGGAGGCCGGGCCTCGAGGAGCTTCTGGCCGGCGTGGACAGCAGCCTGGTTGAGCTGGAAGCCACTCGGGTGGCCGAAAAGGAAGCGCTGACCCGGCTGCGGGAGCAGGCTGCCAGGGTGGGGACTCAGGTGGAGGAGGCAGCCGAGGGCGTCCTCAGGGCCCTCCTGGCCCAGAAGCAGGAGGTGCTGGGGCAGCTTCGGGCCCACGTGGAGGCTGCCGAAGAGGCTGCCCGGGAGAGGCTGGCCAAGCTAGAAGGCCGGGAGCAGGTGGCCAGGGCGGCAGCTGCTTTTGCTCGGCGGGTGCTCAGCCTGGGTCGGGAGGCTGAGATCCTTTCCCTGGAGGGAGCCATTGCCCAGAGGCTCCGGCAGCTGCAGAGCAGCCCCTGGACCCCGGGGCCAGTGCCCTGCCTGCTGCCCCAGCTGGAACTCTACCCTGGGCTGCTGGACAAAAACTGCCACCTGCTCCAGCTCTCTTTTGAGGAGGAGCAGTCCCCGCAGGAGGATGGGAGAGGTGTGGCAGGACCCCAAGGAGAGGAAAAAACCCAGAGCCAGAGGGAGCATGGAGCCAAGGCGGAGCGGCAGGGTGGAGGCCAGCCCCAGGGTAAGGATGGAGCTCCGGCCCCCAAAGAGGACAAAGCCAAGACACCCCAAGAAGATGGAGCCCAAGCCCCCAAAGGAGACAGTACCCAGCCAGGCCAAGAAGAGGGAGGAGTCCAGGTTGAGAGGGGCTGCAGGTCCAACAAGAAGAGGAAGTTCAAAGGCAGGGGCAAGTCCATGTCCCGGGAGCCCAGCCCTGCCCTGGGGCCAAACCTGGAAGGCTCCGGCCTCCTCCCCAGACCCATCTTTTTCTGCAGCTTCCCCACGCGCATGCCTGGGGACAGGCGGTCTCCCCGCATCACTGGGCTCTGTCCCTTTGGTCCCCGGGAAATCCTGGTGGCAGATGAGCAGAACAGGGCTCTGAAACGCTTCTCGCTCAATGGCGACTACAAGGGCACCGTTCCGGTCCCTGAGGGCTGCTCCCCGTGCAGTGTGGCCGCTCTGCAGAGCACAGTGGCCTTCTCGGCTGGCGCGCGCCTCTATCTCATCAGCCCTGATGGTGAGGTGCAGTGGCGCCGGGCCCTGAGCCTTACCCAGGCCAGCCATGCCGTGGCCGCGCTGCCCAGTGGGGACCGGGTGGCTGTCAGTGTGGCAGGCCACGTGGAGGTGTATAACATGGAAGGCAGCCTGGCCACCCGGTTCATCCCCGGGGGCAAGGCCAGCCGGGGCCAGCGGGCACTGGTGTTCCTGACCACCAGCCCTCAGGGCAATTTTGTGGGGTCGGATTGGCAGCAGAACAGCGTGGTGGTCTGCGACGGGCTGGGCCAGGTGATTGGGGAATACAAGGGGCCGGGCTTGCACGACTGCCAGCCGGGCTCCCTGTCTGTGGATAAGAAGGGCTACATCTTTCTGACCCTTCGAGAAGTCAACAAGGTGGTGATCCTGGATCCCAAGGGGTCACTTCTTGGTGACTTCCTGACAGCCTACCACGGTCTGGAAAAGCCCCGGGTGACCACCATGGTGGATGGCAGGTACCTGGTGGTGTCCCTCAGTAATGGGACCATACATGTCTTTCGGGTTCGTTCTCCTGACAATTAAAGGGGCTGAGATGGGGGTGGGGGGCTATGGGGGGGGCAGGTGGGAAGTAGAGCCATGTGGGGTAGGTGGCCAAGGACATTTCCCCAGAGGGCAGTGGTTGGCAGCTTTTCAGCACGAATGCCAAACTGCCAACCCCTCTTCTGATGTGCAGGGACCAAGGGTAGTGGTGCGTGCATAGCTTTCAGAAGTACTGGGGCGGGGAAGGTTTTAGAAGCCAATAGAACCTCTTCCTTTCATGGCTGACTGCTGCTGCTATAGCTGCTACCGTGTGGTTGAGGTTTCTGAGATTTGTATAGAGGTGTCCTGATTTGTATTCTTCAAAACCATTCCTGGCGGAGAGGCCGAGGGAGAGACCTGGGGAGGTGGAGGTCACGTCGTCGCCGTCTGAGTCGAGAAGGAGCCAGACTAGGCCAGACATGGGCATTATGAAATAGAGTCACGAACGGGCTGCGGTCAGCTGGACACAGGAGGAGCTGGGGTCAGAAGAGGCCTGAGATCTTCAAGTAAATGACAGTGACCTGCTTTGCCAGACACAGACAGACATGGGAAGTGAAGGCTGTCTCAGAAGAGTATGGTATGGGCTTCCTGTGGGCCCAGATGCAGATATAAGCAGAAGCCATAGGTGTTAGTCTCGAAGCCTGTGAAGGAAATAGGCTCCCAGGAAAGCGTCCCTGGCAGAGTTGTTTGGAAAAAGTGTTTGGGTATCAGAGAAGGGGAGCCCTCAACGCCCCCCCAACAGAGCCATTCTGAGGCAAGGCCTTGGTGGGGTTGTAAGATCTCCACAAGGCAACGTTTCTGTTAGGCTTTCTTTATATTTCCTGGGGTCTGTTTTTTGGTTTCCCCTTCATTATTCATCAACATTCCCTTTAGGAGACGTCAGCCTTCGCTAGGCTGCACACACAGGTAAAGGAATTTGTCCTTTTCCGTAGGCCAATATGGCGGCCAAGGGTCGTACTGGGGTGGGTGCCAGGCCAGTTTAGGAACCTGAGAATTCAGCAACGGGGATGGGAGGGAGGTGCGAAAACCGAGGGAAGGATCCAGTCAGAGGTGAGCCGTGGCCACTGGTCCTTTTTATGTGTGGTGGCAGTGATAGAGCTGAGATAGTTGAGTTGGCTGCGAATGTGTTTAGCCAGGGCTATGGAGAGGTGGACGGAGAAGGGAATTGTCGTGTAGGGATCACAGACGGTAGAATGTGCATGAAAACTAGAGGGATTTGGAACAAATTCAGGTGGAAAGTGGATTGTATTAGGGTCAGGGAAAAGAAAATCCTTTTCCAGAGAGAACAGTTCTTATTGAAACGATGGGGGGAATCATCAACGTCCAGGTGGACAATTTTGGTGATATAAAAATTAAAAATGTGCTCACAGCAAAAAATAACAGATTCAAAGAAAACCAATAAGATAAGAAAACTATATAGGATCAATTTGATGAGAAGAAGCTCAGTATATGAAATGACTAAGAGAACGATTTGGACAAAGAACCAGATAGACCATGCACCCAGCAAGTAATAAAAACCACTTGTATTTGTCAATAATAAATTTCAAAAATACATTCTGGAGAAATATGTAGACTCTTGGCACTATAAATATTACTTCCTGTAGAACAATTTGGCAATATTTGACCCAAGTGAAAAAAAAAAAGCAGAAATGATTGTAAGAATACTTTACTTCACTTTGGGGAATATATTCTGGAAAAAAAATTGATAGAAAAAAATATTAGCGCCAAGACATTCGTGGCTGCCTTCAGTGTTAGAGTCATTAACTGGAAGCTTCTCGGCTGGAGGGTGACAGCTCAGGAGATTGTGGTCTGTTAGGGGAATGAGCTACTGCCTTCACGTATGGCAACTATGAAGACTATGTGGAACAAATAGTTATGTGATGCAATCACAAGCCAATAAAAAAAGAGAGAGAGGAGAATTTGGAATTGGGATCACATAGTCATAGCATCAAGGTAAAGATATGTCTGAAAAATGACCGAGTGGAAATAGGACCAACTTTGTAAATAGTGATCTGGGAGACTGAGTTCTCTTTATTTGTGCTATCATCCGCATATACACATTTCTACTTCAGTTAACGTCATCCATGACATAACATATGCTTGAACATTTACTTCGAGAAAATAACTACTGAATTCCAGAATGAATGTGTCAGTTAGAACAAATGAGATTATCCTTAAAGAAAGAGAGAAGCCAGGGAGAGGAATCCCAGCTGGCCAGCAGTGAGGAAGGTCCACCAGAGCTGGGCCTGTCTGGGCATGAGGATGGACTAAGGTACTACCCTGGGAAGGTTCGCAGAGTTCAGGCAATTCCCGCAGGTGATGGAGTGATTGTGGAATGTCCAGAATGCAGAAGTCTTGTCGGGTTCCCCCACTTACTCAGACCATCTGGGAACCAAGGGACAGTTCTACAGACCCCACTATATGAGATGGGTCGTATGAAGGCCGAGACGGTGTCTGTCCTGGTTGTGATCTCTGTAGCAATCACCCAGTGATTGCTCATTGCAGGTGCTCAATAACATCTGTGAAATGAATTAATGTTTATAAAGGATTAAGACAGTGGTCTGACTCCAGAGATCTCCCACCTCAAAATGCTAAAGCCCTAGTCAGTCAAGCTGTGCAAACACCGTCACTGGCGGGAAATCTCCAGTAGGGGGCACTGTGGACACAGTCCACCATTTGCTTTCCAAGACTGGATTCTGTGTCAAAAAACAGATAAGATTGGGAGATCTTGCTTCTATGTTTGTAGAATGAGGGGGCTAATGGTCCTCTTTCCTGATTGGAACAGAAGCTCTCCAGAAATGCATAGAGACACTGGGCCTGACTGGTGATATGGCAAATGTCCCCCAGAAAAATTCAAGAGATCAAAGTGCCACATGGCTTCCCAGGGACATTGGAAGACGGAGGAAAATCCTGAATTTTCCTCATAAGAGGTAGGGTAGGAAGGCACAGAACCCTGGCAAAGTGTGAAAGATGAATAGGATGGGCAGCATCAAGCTTAATTTGCAAGTCAAATCCTCGGCACCTTAGCTGTGACCTGGGAGAGGCATCATCCAGCACGACCAGAACTGAGGGGAGCGTTCTTTGGTATCCGCAAAAATCCCCACTCCATCCCACTTTGGACGGTGACAATTAGTTTCATCAGTTGTCCTTTTCCCCATGAGGACTGTCCAAGCTGTGCATGGACTGAATGCCATTTGGGTCTGGAGGAGAAGACTAGAAACCTCTTTCACAATGTTTGTGCAGAAAAAAGGGGGAGAATGGGGCAGCAGAGATCTGGATCAAGTGAGTGCTGGTTCTTTTGCTTGATGGGTGTGTCAACTTGCTCTGGTTCCCTAACCTCTCTGAGCCTCAGTTTGTCCATGGATAAAATGAGAATTGAAAGCCCATCTCCAGGTTGCAGTGAGGATCGGAGTGAGACATGTAGGGAAGTATTTTGTACACCATGAAGCTCAGCTCCGTGATATTGGTTAGAAAGAAGTTCAGTGGACTTGTTCTCCATCTGTGTTAGTGTGAATGGGGATTTGACGTGCACATATTGACATAAAAGCTCGAGAACTCTAGGTAGGGCTGCTACCTACAAACTGTCCTCTCCTTTGGAGGAGGCTGTCTTGTTTTGCATTCCAGCTGTTCTGTGCAGAAACCACATGAAAGACACAGCGGTGACTGCAGAAGAAGGGACCAATGACCAGCTTGCTAAGATTCCATGCCATTCCCAAAAGCCAGCTGAGAATCAGACTATGCTAATTAAGGACTGATTACCTGGACGTTGAGGGAAAGATAAAAAATGGCAAGAGTGATAATTTAGATAAAATTTTTGATAATTTGGGAAGAATAGCCTTCCTGTAACTGTAGTCTTACTATATCTATAAAATGATGTCATTTTCTGAATCTACAGAGATAAAATTCCAAAGGAGAAGAAGACCAAGAGAGAAGTGAGAATCTTTCAGAGGAAACCCGTGACACTGGGGACCTGAGATGGGCAGGGTTTGATCCACGGGTGGCAAGGTCAAGGTGTTTGACCAGCTCTTCTTGGCTGGAAAGCTGAGAACTTGAGCTGTTCTGTGAAATAAGTGGGTCCTGGGAGAGGGGTGCAGACTTCTGTATTGGGGAGCACACAGTCTTGCACCGGCAGAGAGAGCACCCAAGAAGTTGTTCATAGCAGGAGAGAAACCAAGTTCAGATGCAAGCTTGGGAAGATAGGTAATTTGATCCAAGGGAGCAGAACCAGCCCACCCAGCTGGCTCACAAACATAGTTTAATTACATGCGTCATGATGGGAGGAAAAATAGATCATCTGGGGATCACAGACTCCTAGGATTGGAAGGGTGAAGAAAGCACAGAGAGGTCGGGTAAGGCCTCACCTAAGGTGCTGGGTGAGGAATCTTGGGACCAGGTGGAGAAAGGCCTGTGTGGAAAGGCAGTTTAGGAAGTGGGATTGGGGGGCTTGGGAGAGGCAGCCCGAGGTGTCTCCAGAGAAAGTGTAAGCTGGTTGATTTAGTGACCAAGAAAGGCTGAGTTGAGAACAAGGAAACAGGACCCTAGTCCCCTACATAGCGTCAGCCCAGCCCATTTCTCTGGGTGGCTAGGAGGATCTAGTGTCTGTGCTGTGAATTCTTTTGGTTTATTTTGTTTCTTCCTCTGTTTGTTAATAAAGTTGTTTTGAAAAATTGGAAGCCTTTCTCGGATGGGTTTGTGGGTATGGAGAACCTTCAACACCTAGGCTCCCAAAGCAGAGGGAATCAGATGACTGTCGCCACCTGGTGGCAGCACCCGGGATGGCCAGGCAGATTCCTTGGGTGACATTGCAGAAACTGGCACAGTCACCATCTGTGATCCCATCTTGTCCCAGCTTGCTCCCTCCTGCAGGACAGATGGGTCCTCTGGGGAGAGATGTGTACTGTACACTACGCCTGGGAGGAAGCCAGCAGGGACCCAGTCCATTCAGGACCACGTGCATGGAACAAGGTCAGAGTCTGACACGTTTGGAGGTGGCCCGGGGGACCATGGTTGCATCCATACATTGGTCTTTACCTATTTTATGGTTTGGGGGAACCAAGAAAGTACTTCTGGATACTTTGGAGCCAGCACATTCATTTGTGATCCTTCCTGCAGGGTTGAAGGGTATCAGGGTTCTAGGAATATCTGCCCATCGGCCAAACCCACATCCCTAGCCTAGTCTCCAGGATCCCCTCCAGGCACCTCCTCCCTCTCCCTTCTGAGTTTTCCTGAGCAAGAAGAGGAAAGACCTCGGCTCTCGGCCTCCCCGTCCAACACAGGAGGCCACAGAGCAGTGGCGGGGCTGCCTAGTGCACTTTACTGCCCGCGCCTCCGAGACCCCTGGATCCCCCAGTGTAGGCATCACTCAGTTGTTCTATAGATAAGGAAACCGGGCTTGCCGAAGCTCACTCAGGACATAAACTCAGACCAAGGTTCCTCTGATTCCAAAGCTGTCCTTCCCAGTATTCGTCACGGGGTCCCCTGCTTTCCTAAGCATCTCTGTCACTTGAGCCCAGCTGTGTTTCCATCTCCATTACAAAATGAGAGAGTGAAAGAAAGGAGACCAGAGGTCCCTGAGCTGACAGATCAGGCCTGTCCCTGTCACCGGTCTGGAATGTAAGCATGAAAAGGAGCTGCAGTGGCCCCAGGCCCCCCTTGCGGTCTTAATCTCACTGCCAGGGCCCCCAAGCTGGAGAAGGAAGGACAGCCAACGAGGGAGTGCTCTGAGTGGCTTGGCGAGGGAGCAGGGCCTCGCTGCCGCGCTGACAGGCCTGCCCAAGAATCCCGCAATTCATCCCGGATGACTCAGCCCGCTCTGGACCAGGCGCCCCGGTGAACCCCGGGGAGCGTGACTCAGCTGCCGAGGGGGCCGGTGGCAGGAGACGCTGCTGCCTGCTGCGGTCCATGTGAGCCGAGCGGTGACTGTGGGCAGAACAGCCTGTTCCCAGCCCAAACCCCAAGGCGGAGCGTCTGCCTCTGTGGTCAGACCCACACAGGCCTCATGCTCCCGGCCATGTGGCCGGGCCCCCTCCCTCTGACCTGGTCTGTCTCTCCTCCTGTGCATGCAAGGGGTCCAGGCACCTCTGCTGCCCACAGCCCTGGTGAGCAGCCATGGCTGCAGCCAGAGGCTATGGACGCAGCCCCCTCATCTCTGCCTGGGCCAGGCAGGCGCCTCACGAGCTGGGCACACACTGGACAGGTGGTCGCAGCGCCTCTCAGCTCTCCCGCGGGGGGCTAGGGAATGGGCTCTAGGTTTGTGCTCCGGGATCTATACCAAAAACAGTTCTTCACTTTCCGAAATTGCTGCCCGTGGTGGCCCACCGAGTCACTTCATTCAAGTTGGATCTGACCAGGGAGGAGTGGGCAGCCCCATGCCTGGGGCGAGGCCCTGAGGCCAAAGAGATGGACTCCTTTTCCTTAAAAGGAAAACGTGAATAAGAGTCTTCTTTCTTTCACTCTCTCATTTTGTAATGGAGAAAAGTCAGGGAGGAAAGATAAAAATCTCATTCTGAGGAGCTTCCCGCCCCTCCCACCCCCCACGGCACTTTAAGGATCCACTCTGACATTTGGTTATCTCATCTGAAATAACGAAATGGTTTATTTCTTGCCTCCCGCTGACACTTCTTGCCCCTGAAGATGCAAGCCCCCTGCGTCCAGGGGACTTTGTCTATTTTGTGCACGGATCCTAACCCTTAGAACCGTGCTAGAGCTACAGTGGACACGAATGAATGAAAGAAAGAAAGAAAAGAAAGAAAGAATAAGCAAAGGACCCTGCGAGTGCTCACACAGAGTCGGGCCCCCTTCTACCTACTGTGGATGCTGCACAAGTTCCTCCTTCTAGTCGTCCCCACCTCTCCAGGAAGCAGGTGTTGCCCTGGTGCCTGCTCCAGAGCTCAGGAAGGTGCGGTTAGAGGGCTTATGTAACATGTGAAAGACGGCCAAGAGCCATGCCGGGAGCAGGGCAGAGGCCAAAGCTGCCTAGGCTTACCTGCGCCAACTCTTCCTGCCCTGGTGAGGACATACCCCAGGAATCACTTTAATCCCCACTGACCTTCCCATGACCCCATCCCACCTCCCAAAATAACTCTGTGATGGGCACTCAACTGGGAGGAAATCAAAGTGGATAGAAGCACAGGCAGGAGGGAGGCTGGTGGATGTGATGGAGGAGTGGACCAGTCTTCAAGCTGGCCTGAGGCTCCGGGACCTGGCTTCCCTGCCCTCCACCTGCAGAACTGGTCTTGAGAGGAGATGGCATCTTGGAGCACTGGTGTTTCAGGGACTTCCCTGGGCTCAAGCTCAGCCGCAGGCAGCAAGAAACCCACAGGAAAGTGATCAGGACCCAGCCCTGGGAGCTTCCCACACAGTCTGTGGAGGGCAGGGATGAGTGTTAGGAAGTGAGCCGAGGGAACAGTACAGTTTTGCAGATCAAGGACAAAGAAATCATCAGGCCCAGGAGCCAACTTACATATAGGCCCGTACTCCTTCTACCTCACCTATCAGTTCCCCTTTCTGCCCTTGTATTAGTCTGTCTTCTGTTGCTATAACAAAACACCGGGGACTGAGTCATTTATACATAATAGAGGTTGATTGGGCTTACAGTTCTGGAGACCTGGATGTTCAAGAACATGGTGCCCATATCAGGTGAGGGCCTTCTTGCAATGTCCTAACATGGCAGAAGGTATCACATGGTAAGACAGAAAGCTTCTGTCGGCTCTGCTGTCTCTCCCTACAAAGCCACTAGTCCCTTCACAGGGGAGGGGGCCTAATTACCACCTCACTTCCAAATGCCATCGGCTTATGAGTTTGGAGGTTGTTTCCCACATATGACATTTGGCGACACATTCAAAGCATCGCAACCCCCATGCCCTCTATCAACTTCTATTTTCCTGCCAGGAAGAAAATCAGACTAGCTAAAAAGTTGTGCTGCAGGGAACAGAGGCGTTTTAAGTGGTGGGTTGGGGTCACATGGGAAGCTGATGGGCTTTGGCCTCTCTTGCTCCTCCGTGGTCCTTGGGGAAAAGAACAGGAAATGCAAGAAGATCAGCAATGGGGGGCAAGGTGAGGCCTGGAGGGTGCACGCCCTGGCTCAGGGAGGCACAATGCCACATGCCATTCTAGGGACAGCTGGGGTCTGGGTGCTGGAGAAAGCGGGGCAGCACTTCACGAATGGGCTCCTTCACGTGGCTGGGGAGGGGCATCCCCATCAGGGTTCAGAGGGGAAAAGGGGTGTACCCCTGGTCCATCAAGGTTCCCAGGAAGGGCACCATGATCTCACCTCTTCAAAGAATCCAGACTGGAAATTCCCAAGGCTCATTTCCTACTATTTAATCCTCACTTGGGGATCACAGTTGCCAAGTCTGGCTATCAAGGGCAAATGCTGGGTGTGGGTGACAAGCACAGCCCTCCATGCCCTGTCCAGCCCTCCATCCAGAAGGTACATCCTCACCACCTTGTGTCCCTCCTCCTTCCTACCCAAGAAGGGTGGTCAGGGCAAGGAGACATGTGTTGAATCCCAGCTCCACCCCACAGTAGCCGAGGGACCTCTGCGTGGATTACTAACTTCTCTGAACCTCTGTTCTTCTTATACAAAATGAACACAGTTAAATATCCCATGAGCTCTGGGGATAAATAAATGAGATTAAAAAGGTAAACATAAGCCAGGTAAGTACCTGTAATCCCAGTGGCTCAGGAGGCTGAGGCAGGAAGATCGTGAGTTCAAAGCCAGCCTCAGCAACTTAGCAAGGCCCTAAGCAACTCAGTGAGACCCTATCTCTAAGTAAAATATAAGAAAGGTCCAGGGATGTGCTTTATTGGCTAAGCATTCCTGGGTTCAATCCCTGGTACCAAAAAAAGAGAGGGGGAGAGGGAGAGAGGGAAGATAAACATACTCAGCCAGTGCCTGGCACATCAAAGATGTGTTATTCGTTCTTCCTCTGCCCCTTGGGACCTTGTGCCCTCCCCTTCCCTTTTGGAGATAAAACACATGGTCTGAGCTACTTTCCATCTGCTCATGCACCAGACAGTCCACCATGCTGCAGGATCTATAGGGCCCTGCCTCTAAGGAACCAATGCAAACAGCAAGTGCAGAATTGCGGAGGGAAGACACGGCTAGCTGAGGAAGGTGGGTGGTGGCCCAGATGAGATCACTTGATTGTGGTGACTTTATCATAGTCCAGCAGCTGGTCCTTGTGAACTGGCTGACGTGTGAACTCTGCAATGAACCAAACCCAGGAGCCAGTCAACGTGGACGGACCCATGAAAGAGGGAGCCAGAGGGCCAGTTGTGCCAGTGCCGATAGAGCGCTGATTCCCAGGGGCCCAGACACACGAATCTCCCCGGAGGCCTCAGGAGAGTTCCTGAGCCTGGGATTCGAACAAGGCCAGGATGCTGGATGTCTCCATGGCTGCTGTCATCAAATGACCCCCTGTGACATCCACACACCTATGCTGTGGCCTGGCCACCAATGTTTGCAAGGCCGGGCAACAACTCCCCTGGACAGCCTGGTGATCCAGCACCAAATCTGGTCTCTCAGTATGCAGAACCCGCCTCTGGCCCCGGCGCTACCCTCTGACAGAGGACAGGGATGCCGGCAGCTTCTTGTTGCTGCTCTGAGGTTTCGCCCAGGTCTCCCTAATTGGATTTGGGATGTCCGCAGACAGACTGTCTCCTAGGTAATTTCCAGCAAGGGCTAATTTCCTCTCCTAAACTGTTTCTTCCTGATTGAATTCTCAGAAGGCGCTGTGAGCTTGCAGGTACATGGCTGTCAGGCCCAAGCACGGCTACATTTCGCAGCATCGAGGGGCATGGGAGGAAGGCTGTCGCCCAATGGTTCCTCCCCCTGGTGGCCTACCATCCAGCAGGAAAATAAGATGAATACATTCGGTGCCATTGAAAACCAGCCAGCGTGCGACCATGTGCACACCTGGTTGTAAGATCCTCCAAGTTCAAAGAGGGACAGACACGGGGAGGGTGGCCAGGCCTTAAGAGGCACTGTGGACAGCAGGTTTTAGGAAAAGCAGAGGAGGCGGAACATCTGGAGGGGCGGGTGTCGGGGGAGTGGTTGAAATGACCCCCAAGTGTAAGAAGTGGCAGGAAGAGGCCAGCAAGCCCTCTGGCCTAAATGCGGGAGATGGATGATGGGGAAATGGAAATCAGATGTGGGGGGAGGGGGAGGGCACAGAGGTGGCAGGTGATGTCCCCTGTTCATGAATGCATGCCTGGCTTCTGGCTTTCACCCACACAGATCCTGCAGACCTTTCCTGGTCAATGCACTGGGTTTGTCAACAAACTCAGAAAGTCCAAGGGAAGCCCCACAATTATCAGAGCCCCAGCAGATGCCAATCACACACACACACTTCCGTCCATCCAGGCAGGAAAGCCCTGTCCAAGAGAGAGGGCAGGGGAACCCCGCCCAGGCCAGGAGGGATGTCCCCACGGCTCTGCACCTGGTGTGAGGCCATTGCCATGGCCCTGAATCAGTCCGGAAAACCAGCCTCGCGCTCCAGACACAACACGACTTCTCACCTACAAGCCCCTCGGGATTCTCAGAAATAACTGGGGCTTTCCATCCGGGCTCAGTCCCTGTCTCCCACCATCACCTCCCTTTCCCTGAGCAAACAAGTTACCACCCAAGGCACACAAGAGCAATATGGAGTCTGTCACACCATTTCCTGGGAAAAAAATGAGCCCAGTTCCAGGAGTCTTAATTGAGGGACAGAATAGGCACTTGATAGACCCAAAGTGGAATGGTTTCTATGAGTATGAACCTAAACCAGGGCTCAGGAGGAGAATGGGTTCCCTCTGAAGGAGGTAGGCCTTACAAACGTGATGGTTGCCTCTCTGCTTCCTGAGACAGCTTGATCCCTCCATGAAGCTGGCCAGTCCAGGGCTCAGGGGCTCTGGAGGAGGGAGAGTTGCCCCTGCAGGGCCCCAGGCTTCTTTTTGCGGGCGGGTAGGGGTCCCAGAGATTGAATCAGGGGCACTCAACCACTGAGCCACATTCCCAGCCCTATTTTTTTTTTTAATTTTATTTAGAGACAGGGTCTCACCGAGTTCCTTAGCACCTCACTTTTGCTGAGGCTGGCTTTGAACTCTCCATCCTCCTGCCTCAGCCTCCCCAGCTGCTGGGACTTCAGACGGGGGGCCACCATGCCCAGCGGGGCCCTAGGCTTCCATTGACGTCGGGTTGTCTGGGTCTGGAGCTAGCCCCAGGGGGGTGGTGAGCTGGCAGGCCGGGCTATGGAGGCTGGGAGGGTGCCCAAGGGAGTCAGCTGTCATTCAGGCTGTGAATAACGGGGGCCTCATCACACCCCAGAGCTGTCGGGGAGACAGAGCACCTGGCACAGGTGCTGACTAAGAGAGCAGGTCCAGGCAGGAGGAGGAGCGGGAACAGGGAGGCTCTTCCAGGCCCTTGCACATGAGCAGAGCCTCCCACTGGGGCTCTGCACTTCCAGGCCCTTCTACCAGGAGTCCTGGCGGCGCTCCACATGAAATTGTCTCAGTTGAGACTCCTGGAACTGGTCTCATTTTTTTTTCAAGAAATGGTGTGACAGACTCCATATTGCTCCTCTTTCTCCCACACTCCCTGCTCTCTGCCATAGGTCAGGTCCCCGGATTCCTGTCTGCCTTCCCCAAGCCCCAGACATCCCCTGGCTGATTTCCTCACCTGGTGTCCCTCAAGGGGCATCTGGCATGACTCCCTGGAACCTCTGGTCTTTATAAACGCCTGCCTTTCTCCCCAACAGATCCCTCCATCTTTTTATGTTCCAGGGCAGAAGAAAGCAGTGCCCCAGAAATGCTTGTGGATGACAATTATGGTAGTGACCCTCTATCGCCAAGGGCTGCCTCACAGGCCATTTCCCACAGGGCCCTTCCCGGGCATTTCATTAGTAGCTCTTTCCAGGCACTTGAGGGACCCACTGGCCTTCCACCCTGAGGGTGAAGATCCCCCCAACCCCGGGGACCAATTTCTTGTCTTCTCTCTCCCTTCTCTACTCACCTCAAGGTCTGGTCTGAAGTCCATAAAACCATCCCACAAACATGAATGGGGCAAAGGACAGGGGAAAACCTGCTCCTTGAGCAAATGGGTCAAAGGACAAGGTGACACGCCCATTGTCCCTGCCCCTTTCATTGGCTGTGGCTCCTTGTTACCCAGTCTCAGGGCCTCTGGAAAGACTGACCAACCCTCAGCCAGCCAGGCAGCTCCTTGCAGGGTGATGAGATGTCCCCTACCTCCAACCTCTGCCCCACCACTCCCTCATCTGGGCTCAGGCCACTATCTCCATCCCAGAGACACCTGGGCAGCTGATAAACAGAAGAAAATAACAACAGAACAGAAACACCCAAACACCAAGATTCCAGGATTCCCGGATTCTAGGATTCAGGTTCCAACCATCACAGGTGGCCCAGATTCAGGAGATTTGCAAAGCTCCTGGGTGTGTGACGTGCTGATGGGGTTGGGAACAACTGGACCAAGGCACAGAATGACAATTCAAAGCGATTGACTCTGGGACACCTGAGTTGCAATCAGTCCTCAGTTCTGCAGCTCTAGGGGTAGGGACACAGGGAGCCCAGTGACACACCGTAGGGGAAGGAGTTTTGGGGGACAGACAGGCAAGGGACAGGTAGGGGGTCACCAAGGCACTGAGAACCAGGCTGGGGCTGGGGGAGCTGGAGCCAGCCCCTCTCCTCAGCTCACACCAGCTGTCCCCTCCTTTGCTTGCTTAGGGCCTGGCTAAGTTGCTGAGGCTGGCTTCAAACTCGCAATCCTCCCGCCTCAGCCCAGCCTCCGGGGCTGACTGGGATTCCAGGCATGCGCTCCACCGGGCTATCGCACACAGTTTTGAGTTTCATGAAAATGAAATAAAATAATGAGCAAGCAAAAAGCCCTGGCAAACAGCAACTGCAACACGTATTTTAGCTGTCATCATTGCTGCATTTTGGGGACAGGAACTTCTAAAACTCGGAAGAAAAGGCAAGCGGAGCTCTGAATCCTAAAAATGAATCAATACGCAGATTGGAAAGTTCCCTAAATAGATGAACAGGGGCAACCACGAATCCAGACTTTGCCAGGCCGGAGTCTTTGGACTTGGCATCAATCCTTCTTCTAGTCTTGGGGACATGGGAGGCTGGGTTGGGGACCTAGGTGCACTCTAGCCTGCTGGGGGCGTTTCTTCTGTCCCTTAGAGGTGTGGGCTTCTCCTCCAGCCTTGAGCTTTGCCTCCTGTCCCTCTGCTATCACACTGGCTTCCTAACGTTCAGGGCCTGCTTCTCCCAGGTGTGCAGGGGCCCTGCCCAGCCCTCCTGCCTGGACGCTGGCACTCACACTGGGAAGAGAAGGAGCAGCAGAGGCCGCCCAGCCTGGGTTGTTTACCCCGCCGGAGCAGGAAGGGCCTGTCCCGCTCCTTGCCCCCTGATCTCTAGAGGGTGAGTCTCCCCTGTGCATTGTCTGCTTTCCGGTGGAATTTCTGGTCTTGAGGACTGAGTGTTCTCCTCCTCACCTCTTGGTTTCCTCCTGTCCAGACAGGGCTGGCCACCAGCCAGAAGCTTGACCATTCATGGAGAGCCCAAGGGCCACGAAGAGCAAAGGACTGGAGCAAGAAGAAGCAGGAAGTGGAAGTTTTTCCTTGGTTGGGGCCTCCTCTTCAGTGGCCTGTGGGGTCCACCATGGACAGCAAGCTGTCCCTTATGCAGCGGGGCAGTGTGAGCCCATGGAGAAAGCCCAGGTGGACAGATGAGGAGGTTCTACCCAGATGGAGGACATATTCTCAAATCTGCATGGACTTCATATCCTCAGCTCTGGATCTGGATTTGGTGCAAGACCCTCCTGGTGTAACAGGGGTTCACTTGATGCTCTGACTAATCCCTTGTCACCATGAAACGTGTGTTTTTCTTTTTCCCTAACCTTCTCCTTCCTGATTTTCTCCTCCCTGATCTTCTTTTCCCTGAGCTCTCCTTCCTAACCTCATTTTCTTTGAATCACCTCTTTAAAAAGACCGCTATTCCTGCTGAGGGACAGAATCATATCCTTTGGGACATGAGTCCCCTGTATTTCTCCTTTGCTAGCAAAGCAATAAACCATCTTTTTCCCTTTTTCTCAAAACTGTGCCTTCACAGCGCGTGAGGGCGCACGCCTGTAATTCCAGGCATGTGGGATTACGTGGGATTACAAGTGTGGGCTTCTCCTCCAGCCTTGAACTTTGCCTCATGTCCCTCTGCTGTCACCCTGGCTTCCTAATGCCTGGCTGGGTCTGGGCCCTGAAGGAAGGAGAAGCTGTCCCCACTGGACCCTCAGAAGGAAGCCCTGAGCTGGAGGATTGCAAGTGCAAAGCCAGCCTTGGCAATGGAGAGGTGTTAACAACTCAGTGAGACCCTGTCTGTGGCTCAGTGGTTGAGACCCCGAGGGCCCCTGAATTTAATCCCCAGTGCCAAGAAAAAAAAAATACCCATGTCTTCATTATTGGATTGGCATCGGGGATGAGGCCAAGCTTTTGGCAACATTGGCTCAGGAGGAAGCCCGTGAACTCAGGGTAAGACTGAGACCAGCCTCCAAAGATACCACCAGGCAGCGGGTGGGTCTGCCCAACACCTACCAACTCCCCTGCCCATGGCACTTCCTGTGGGATTCTGCAAGGCTGGAGAGAAGTGGGAGAGGCAGGGGAATGGCCCAGGTCTCTCTCCTGGCTTCCTGGGCCTAGCCTGCGTGCCGGTTCCAGAAGAGAACCCAAGTCTGACTCCTGTGCTGTTGGAGGCGCCCAGACCAGCCCGCCCTTCCAGCCGTGGAGCAGCAGGCCCTGGGGCCCTTTGTGGGTTTGAGCTGCCTCATACCTGCCACCTCACCTCCTCTACCTGGCAGCCCCCTCCCCTCTCCCACGGCCCCAGGAAGGCCACGCTGCCATCTGAATGACAGTTACTGTCTGGGCCATATCAGCCTTACTCACTCAGCCCTGCCAGTTCCTGACAGAGGCGGGGGCCAACAGGGATGCAGCAGAGCCCCCGACAAGGGGCCTTGGAGGAGAACGTGCTGTTATTCCCAGGTTGGCCTCGAGTCCTGGGAATAAGGGGCGCAGCCGGGATGACAACCTGGAGGGTCTGCTTTGGACCTGTTGGAGCAGAGGAGCCTTTGACGCCCAGCTTGCTCTGGGGTAGAGGGTACTGCTCAGGACAGAGGCAAGAGAATCAGCTCTTGTGGACAAGAACGCACTCGCCCTGTCTGTGCTGGGGGGGCCCCAAAGCCCATCTCAGGGAAGATCCTGAGGATCCAGCTGGGCCCCAAAATCAGCTGTGTCGGAGAAAAAGGAAGACGGTCATGCTGGGGTCTCTGTCCTTCCCCTCGCACAGCACCTGCCATCCCAGCACTTAGAACTGAAAAACTGCACCAGGGGCTCAGGGAAGGGCTCTGGGCCCAGGCTCAAGCCAAGCCAAGCAGCTATAGCCCCGCCACGTTCCGATGACAGGGACAGCTTGAGGGGGTCTAGGGTGACTCAGATGAAGAGACATGCGGGAGTCTTATCTGGCAAGAAAGCCGGGAAGAAAGGACTGGTCAGTGACTCGGTGTGTCCCTGGAGCCCCATGGCAAATTCCATCTGTGCTATATCACCTCAGGAGCCGCTTCGTCCCTGGGAACTCCGCCACCCACAAAGACCCCACTGACCCCATCACTGTCTCCATGGGCGTCTGTCCAGCTCAGTGGGAGCTCAGGACAAGACTCATGTCCACAGCCAGGATCCAGACATCCACCTCAACCAGATGGGTAGAAGAGTCCAAAAAGAGACCCACCGCATGAAAGCCCACCAAGAGGACAAGACAGAATGGGGACAGGGTGGTCCCTAGAGAAGAAGACTTGTGGAGGAGGAGGGAACGTTCTGTACGTTGTGCCTCCCCAACCCACCCCATCCATATTGGCTTCTCTGCTCTTCTGCTGAGGTCATCTGGGCCTCCCTCCCAGCTCAGCATCAGCCTCACTTCCTCCATGAAGCATCCCCTCCATATTCCACAGCCTCCACGTCTCCATCCTTAACTCCCCAAGTCTTAACATTTAAAATTCCTTCAGACGGTCTTATGCTCTTTTTATGATCCTGTCATGTACGTTGGTCTTTGTCTCCCATGTGTCTATGATGCCCTTTCAGGGAAGGGAGAAGTTCACATTTCTGAGTTTCACACCGTCAAGGAATAGTTGGCCACGTCGGGGAAGCCAAGATTCATACATAACCAGGGTCTAATAAAAACAGGATGTGTCCACAGAATGATGTAAAGGGAGACTTAGGCATGCAGGGAATGCGGAACCAGGCTGGTCAGGATGAAGGAGTGAATCAGAGCTGGGTGATCCAGAGATGTGATTAGAGAAGTGGACGAGGGGGACGGAATCCAGCCAGGAAGGCCCCGAGGTGCCCTGCAGTCTATCTTGCTGACATGGGCCGTCTCTGTGGTCACATCTACATGCACCACCCCACCCTTCCCTGTCCATCAGACTTCCTCTTGGTGGCCACACTGGGCCTGAGGAACCTCCTTCTTGCCTGAGGTCCATGGAGATTCTTTGCTCCCATTGCACATTGACGGCACTAACCGCCCTCAGGAAATTGGGTACCTAAGACACGTACGTGGAGGGCCACATTGAATTCCAGTGCAGAAATGACTTCCAGACAAGGGGTGCCAAGGGATAAGAGTGAACTAACACGCCGGGGTAGTGTGGTGGCAAAGGACGGCTCCAAAGGCCCAGTCAAACCCAGCTCCAGTTTTACCTGTTGGTGAAACAAGGCGCCCTCATCCCTGGAATGTTCAAGAAATCAGAATGTGCCAGGAACGTGAGCAGCATCCGTACAGGATCTTGAAGCCCAGAGAAGAAGTGAAAGCCAGCAAATTGGGCCAGCGTGAGTGACAGGGCTGGAGTGGAAACAGGCAGATCTGGCCTGAAAGGGACAACTGGGGCTGGCAGCCACCCTCTTGGCAACCTGCCAATCCCCTGCCCGGGCACTTCATGCCAACACTCTGCCAAACCACCGAGGGAAGCTAAAGAGAAGACCCAAGCATTCCTCCCTCAGGGAGCTTGCTTTATATCAAAATTAATGGCTTAGGCTGTCTGGGCTCCCGTCCTGGTGTTGCCACCCACCGAGAGTGGCGGACACTTGGTGAGAGCCTAAGAATTCCCAACCTAGGACAGATGCTGTTTCAAGCAAACCTCACAACAACCCCGAAGTATGGGAATCCTGATCTGTTTTACTGAGGTCTGGTACAGTGCCTGCCTAGCAGGCCCGAGACCCTGGGTTGAGGCATAGAATAAAGAAACAAAGAGAAAACTGAGGCGCGAAAAGCTAAGTTTTGCCTTGAGACACAGAGTCACTGAGGGTCACATCCCTGCCTGTAGGCTGGGTCCAATTCCATGGTCACCATTCTTCCATTTGTGGTATTGTCACTGTGTGGCCTCTCTGAACCCCAGGACTGGGTAAGATGGCTCCTCCTGGGTTAGATGGAACTTTATGAATTGGAGGAAAAGGTGACAAGCAAGGGCTACGCAGAGGAACAGTGAGGGTTTGAGTGTTGTAAGAGTTTAAGGAGCCGGACGCGGTGGCGCATGCCTGGAATCCCAGCAGCTGGGGAGGCTGAGGCAGGAGGATTGCAAGTTCAAAGCCAGCCTCAGCAACTTAGCCAGGCCCTAAGCAATTCAGTGAGACCCTGTCTCCAAATAAAATATAAAAAAAGGGCTGGGGATGTGGCTCAGTGGTCAAGCACCCCTGGATTCAATCCGGGGTGCCAAAGAAAGGAAAAAAGAAAGAAAGAATTTAGGGAGTGAGGTTGAACAGAGGCTGGAGAGGGCAGAAAGAACGGGTGCTACTGAGATGGGCAAGTCAGGAACTAGTTTGGGGAGGGGGCGTGGGACAAGCCAACACTGCTGCATGCTGGACTCTTCCAGCCAGGATCCTCAATGAACAGAAGCTCACTCCTAGAGAGGGACAGAGGGAGCCAAGCCCAAACACAGGCTATTTTGGGAGTTGTGTTGTTTGGAGAGCCACCAGTCCAGAAATAGCGCCATGAGTTAGCAGGACCTTGCCCTTCTCCCACCCCCAGCTCTCCCACTGAAATCAGCAGCCATCAGGGCCCGGGCCCAGCATTCCAGGGAGTCTGTGTAACTGGGGGAGGCAGAGCTCTTTTCCCACAGGAAGGGCTCCTGAGAGCAGTGTTTGCCTGTAAAAGGGATTCTGGAAGGTGGAGGAGAGGGAAAGAGAGATTGAGTCAGAGAGCAGAAGGGAGGAGGTGGGAGCCTGGGAGAGATCACATGCAGGGAGAGGAGAGGAGACAGGGACAAAGGGAAAGTGAGAGAGAGGGAGTGAGCGGGAGGCTGGTGTGAGAGACCAAGAGAGCAGAAAAGAGGGCAAGAGGGCAGCGGTGAAGGGGTGAAGGGGTGAAGGGGCGCCAGGAGGATGGCGATCTGGGCCCAGAGGAGTCAGGGCCTACGTGAGGGTGGGAGATGGTGGCAGAAAATGTGACACTGGCCTGGTCACGAACCACCTGCTTCGGGTCAGATAGCGCTCTCTTTCCCAATTAGTTCTGGAACTTCCCCAGAAATTCACGGCCCTGTCAATGAGTCTCTTATCTCCAACCCTCCGGAAATCAGAGATCCACTTATTTCAACAGCAGGGACTTTTCTGTCTCTCTCTGTCCATTTGACCCCTTACAAAACAGCCAGAGCTTGAGAGATTGGGTCAGAGTTGTTTGGGGTTCAGGATAAAAAGCAAAAGTGACAACACAGTGAGTCGGGCTAGATTCCCAGAAGGGTGTTGTGGGGAGGCTTTGGGGCAGCAGCCCCCCAGCAGCCTGCAGGAAACTGCACCCTGAGCACGGAAGGCCAGCTCTTCTACCTCACCAAGGGTTGACAAGGCCATGTGCGTGCAGAGGACAGGCAGGGACCAAGGTCAAGTCTGGGTTCTGGACCACCAGCCCAGCTGACCAGGGGTCAAAGGAGAAGTCAGCAAACCAGCATGACGCCCGGCCCGCCCGGTCTCGCCTTAGTTCCTAACATCCACCTACAGATGCCTACAGATTCCCTCCAGTTTGGGAAAAGTCTCCCTGTGAGTCAATCTTTTTTCCAAAGGATAATGTACACCCCCACCCCTCCCCAGTCAGGACATAGAGCTGCTCCCCGACTCTCCTGTGCCACAGAACAGAGTGTCTTTTCTGGAATGGCATGAGGTCCATGATGGGGGTGGAACTGGCCTCTGCCTGGCCAGGCCCAGGCCATCCACAGATCACAGCAGAGGCCTTCATGGTTGAGCCAGGCGGGTTGTGGCAATGACTCAGGGGAAGGGAAGGAGTCTCCACTAAGGTGATCAAGAGGCTGGACCAGGGCACCTGGAGGGTCCACTTCTAAAAATGACCACATTCACTGTTTTCTGAATCCTTGGGGCTTGGCACTCCCAACCCAGACTCTTGGGATTCCCCTCTGATCCCTAAGGATGGCGGGTAGGAGGCAGGGCTGGAGAGGGGCTTCGGTCTCCTCCCTTGGAGAGGTCAAGGGCACTGCCTCTCCCTCACCACTAACCACCCTCTGAGGTCCTTCAAACCACAACTGAGAAAAGGAAAAAGACATAAACAAGAGACAGATGCACAGGAACAGTTCTCTCTTGTGTCTGTGATCCTAACTTTCCAACTGAGGTTTCCCTCATTCCCTGCCCCCACCCCCACCCGACTCCAAGAACCGTCGGAGGAAACAAAAGTGGAGGCAAAGTCAAGATGGGAAAGCCACTCAGCTGCGGTTGCCCTTGGCATCTGTTTACAGAAAAATCCATAACAAATATCCTGATGCTACCACCCACTTAAACTTCCTGTGACTCTGCCATCAGCTGTCTCTATGGAGACCGCCTGTTGAAACCCGTCCCCTACAAGGAGCATGACAGCACATGGACCCTGAAGCAGACAGCTCCATTTTTCTCCCTGCAGGAAGCCTCTGGCCTTCCCCTGTGGCCCCTCCACCCTCAGCATCCAGGCTACATGGCTTAGGGCTCCTGATCCTCCAAACTCCCCCAACGCCCTCCCCTGGTCCTATAGGCTCACACTAGCCAACGCCCACCCTTGAAGAACTCAGCATCACTCTTCCTCCTTTAAGCCCAAGGCCCTAAAAGCACATCCCGCAAACCCACCATGAACTGACACTCTGCTTTCTCCTGTCCCTCCTCCTGTGGCTCCAGCCTTCAGTGTCATGGGTGAAGGAGGAGAAGGCGCTGCCCCTCCCAGCCACCAAAGGCAGCCCGAAGAAATGAAAGGTCCATTCTTGCCAAAGCTTGACCCTGGTAACCCCTGGTTACCACCTCTACCCACCTCTACCCCACCCAGCACTCCTCAAACTCTAGTCAGAGTGCTGTTGGCACAAGGAGAGTCCTCGAGGGCACCAAGAGAGTCTGGACACGTGGAGGGACTCAACTGTGCATCATCAGGAGCTGGTCGGGCACATGATGGGGACGAGGCAGGGACCCCGCAGTCCTCTGTGGAGGCCCAGTACAGAACAGTCAGAACCCAGACAACCTCCTGGCACACCACATGCCTGCGGCCACTGGGCTGAGACCCAGAGGAGGGAGGAGCTTAGCCAGGAGCTTAGCCAGGGTGCTGGGTAGAGCGCACTGGCAGAGAGAAGTGCACAAAGTCCATTGGGTTCTTGGATCCTCCACGGCTACCTGTTTCTCCAGCGGGAAGGGAGTACATGGGCTGCTTCTGCCCAAGCTGAGCGCCAGGGAAGGTGATCCTGAACCCTGGTCATCATGGACCATCTGGCACAGCCAGGGGTCAAGCTGACCAAAGAGAGAGGAACACAGGCATCAGGGTGGTCAGATCAAGGGAGGCCCTGGGACTCGGGCAATCAGGACTTGCTCAATTGTTTCCAAGCCCTCTCTTACACACGTACACACACAGTGACATGCACACACGCCTCGGCAAGCCCTGGAGAGGGAGGTGCAAGGGGGGCCTGGCTGGCGGTTCAGACGAATTTCCAGAGCCAGAAAGTGGGTGGGGCTGGAACATGAGTTCATCTATTTCCTGCCCGCATCTGGTATAAAGGGAAGCAGAGGCCCAGGAGGAGCACAGCTGTGGCTGGTTGCAAGGCCAAGAGCGCTGTCAAGAAGGAAGGCCACACCCCCTCCTCCAGCAGCAGCTAGACAGCTGCAGCTCCTGCAGGACAAACGGCCAGTCACAAGGCTCCTCTGAGAACTTCAGGTAGGAGAAAAGCAAATTCCCTCACCTCTCACCCGGGGGCTTCCTCCGTCCTCGATCCCCACTTTTCCTCTGTATTCTTTCCCCAGACCCCTGTAGCTCTGAGCCAATCCTGCCTTGGCACCTTGGCTTGGCAGCAGGAAAGTGCTGAGGGTAATCAGGCCCCACCAACAACCCTGTCACCCAGAAACAAGGACCTTACTCTGTCCCTCTCCTGCAAGGTGCTTGCTGCTTCCTTACCTAAGGAGAGGGGGGTTTTCATGCTGCTAACTCAAATGAAGCTGTAGTTGGGGACATGTGATAAGAGAATTAGAAAACGTTGCACAGTTCAAAGATGTCATTGTAATTTAGCCTTTCAGCCCCTTGGAGGGGTTGGGAGACCCACTGGTATTTTGCAAGATTCTCACAGGTAAAACATAGGATTAAGCCAGGGGCAGTGGCGCATGCCTGTAATCCCAGTGGCTTGAGAGGCTGAGGCAGGAGGATCGAGAGTTCAAGTCCAGTCTCAGCAATTTATTAAGGCCCTAAGTACCTCAGCGAGACCCTGACTCTAAATTTAAAAAATATATAAAGGGCTGGGAATGTGGCTCATTGGTTAAGTGTCAGTTCCCGATACAAAAAAAAAAAAAAATTGCTTAAGTCTCCCCAGGGCTGACCAGTGAAAAGAATCAGATGGAGGCCAAGTTTGACAGGCTCAGCACTGTTTGTGACCCTTTAATGAATCAGAAGCTGTCCTGTTCATCTATCCCCAGGTGGCAGCAAGAAAGAGGAGGCTGGCCCACAGCTGTCCACTCAGCCATCCTCTAGAACATTCCCTCATATGACCCTCTTCCATTTGCTCTAGGATGCAGCTGTCTCCAGTCTTTGCCTGCCTGGCACTGGGCCTGGCCCTCCTCTTTGTTGAAGGGTCCACCCTGCACCGGCATGAGTACCAGGCCGCCCATCTGGCCACAGACTTCGGAATGAAGGTGTTTCAGCAGGTGGCCCGGGCCTCCAAGGACCGCAATGTGGTCTTCTCACCCTACGGGGTGGCCTCAGTGCTGGCCATGCTGCAGGCAACCACTGGAGGAGAGACCCAGAAGCAGATTCAAGCAGCGATGGGATTCAACATTAATGGTGAGAGACAAGACAGAGTGGGAGGCGGGAAGTCAGGTGGGCTTCATGGAGTAGAGGCGAACCTAGCAGAAGCTGGGGACAGGCTGGCTCCAGCCCAGCCAGGTCCACCCTTGTGCAATAGAGGGACTGCCCCGTCTTCTTCCCACATACCTTATACCACTGGGCCCTTGACTTGCCCTTGACTGGCCCTTGACCAGTGGAACTGACCCTTATTAACTGTGGCTCCTTAACTCCTCTAAACCATGAATTCCTCCTCTACAGAATGAGAGTACTAAAAAGGCCCAATACACAGGGCTATGTCAATATTAAACAGAATCATCTGAAATATTTGGCATAAACATTATTATAAAAATTAGGGTGTGTAACTTAAGAGAAGAGAAAAATATTCTAAACCAAAGAAAGGGGTAGGACCAAGACTTATAAGAAAAGAAGGGAGACGTCAAGATTATGGTTTGGAATGAAATCTCCCTCCAGAGACCTCTGAGGGGGCAGAAGAACCATGTGCATCCAAGCAGGGTCTGGCCTTCCTGGGGAAGGCTGGCCATCTGGGAGTCCTTGGCCCAACATGAATGTAACATGCCCTGTCCTTGCCTTGGCACAGAGAAGGGCATGGCCCTGGCCCTCCGTCAGCTGTACAAGGAGCTCATAGGACCATGGAACAAGGATGAGATCAGCAGCACAGACGCCATCTTTGTCCAGCGGGATGTGAAGCTGGTCCAGGGCTTCATGCCCCACTTCTTCAGGCTGTTCCGGAGCACAGTCAAGCAGGTGGACTTCTCAGAGGTGGACAGAGCCAGATTCATCATCAATGACTGGGTGAAGAGACACACAAAAGGTGAGCAGGCAGGAAAAGGGAGCCATGACACCAGGGGCCTCCCCTCAGCACGCTCTTCCCTGGAGACACAGGTGCTTTAGAACAGGGCTCAATAGCTAATATTTTCCTTAATTAGACTTTCTCAAGAACCAACACCAAAGGCATCCCTCTAAAGTATGAGATTTAGTAAGAGCAGCACTAACATTGGTACACACAATGGCCAGATGTTAGTATTGGGGCAATGGACAGGGTCAAGTCTCCAACCCTGATCCTGAACAGGATCCTAGCATCAGGAAAGCGTGGTGAGAAAAGACTTCCTGGGACTCAGGAAGATGGAACAAATTGGAAGCAGTTAGAATGATCCACTCACCCCATTCCACCCCACCCTCTAACTGAATCCCCTCAATGGACATCCCTTTGATGACTGGCTGTCCACAGGTATGATCAGTGACTTACTTGGCAAGGAGGCTGTGGACCAGCTGACACGTCTGGTGCTGGTGAACGCCCTCTACTTCAATGGCCAGTGGAAGACGCCCTTCCCAGAGTTGGCCACCCACCGCCGCCTCTTCCACAAGTCTGATGGCAGCACTGTCTTCGTGCCCATGATGTCTCAGACCAACAAGTTTAACTACAGTAAGTACAAGACCCCCTTCTCAATCTCACAACGAGGGCCCCTCTTCCCCAAGATCTCCCAGAGAACATCCAAAATGTCGCCTTCTTGGGGAGAAGGATCATAGGGAGCATTTCCGTTTAACCTTAGTATTCACCCCAATTTTGATAATGAGAGCAGAAGAAAGGAATTTTTTTTTTCTCATGCCAGATGAAGCCAAAATCTAGAAATTCCCTCAGGCCCACATCTGATCAACCACCTGACCCCATCTCTCCACTTCAGGGTGTGTGGCATGATTATATAGGGCTGATTATATAGGGCTGGGAGAGGGCTACGTGGGACTTGGGATTAAAAGGATGAGGATTGGAATGAAATCGTGACAGGGTGTTGGGAGGAGGCCAGAGAAGGACAAGAAGGTCAAAAAGGAGAGAAACCAGATTACATTGAATTGGCAGAAGAGTAGGGAAATGGAAATCAAACCATTGAATAGGGGCTGGGGCTCTATACCAAGGGCCCGAGAGTGGTGGCCTAGTGTGCAGGAGGCCTGGGTTCCCTCCCCAGTGCTGCAAAAACAAGCAAATGCCACTCAAAACATGGACTGTGGACTGGGATGTGGACTGTGGTAGAGCACTCACCAAACCTGTGTGAGGTTCTGGGTTCAATGCCCCAGCATCAGGGGCCAGGGGGACAACAAATAAACAAACACTGAATGGGGACAGTGGGAAGGCAAGCCTCAAAAGTGGAAATGGAAGCTGAGCATGGCGGGGCATACCTATAATCCCAGCAATTCAGCCCAGGCAACTTAGTGAGACCCTGTCTTAAAATTTAAAAAAAGCAAAAAAGGGCCAGGAATGTGGCTCAGTGGTAGAGAGACTCTAATACCAAACAAATAATCTGGAATGGCACTTGGCTTCCAGAAAGAGTAGAGAAGACAGGAGAAATAGCTGAAAACCCAGGGCTGGAGCCATTTCCAACCCGCCATCTTGGTTATCTTCACAGCTGAGTTCACCACCCCTGATGGCCACTACTATGACATCTTGGAATTGCCCTACCATGGGGAGACCCTCAGCATGTTCATCGCAGCTCCCTATGAGAAAGATGTGCCCCTCTCTGCCCTCACCAATATTCTGGATGCTGAGCTCATCAGCCAGTGGAAAGGCAACATGACCAGGCTGCCCCGCCTCCTGGTTCTGCCCAAGTAAGCTATTCTAGGCTCTCGCCATGCTTGCCAATGTCTTGATCTTCCCTGTCTCCCAGTTCCCTGAAATTACTGCCCCCGGGTTGAGTTTCCCATATCTCTGATGCCTGCCAAGTGGGGGCATGTGTGGGAGGCTGGAGGGAAATGCTCTGGCCTGGGCTCCATTATGATCCCTTGAATCATCCCTCTGTTTGTCTCCTCTGGAGGGAAATTTCCAGACTATGCCCCCATACTGACCACCCCCAGAAATACCCAGTGACAGCCAGCCAAAGGGAGAGCTGGAAAAACGATGTGGGGGAGGGATGCTGAATGGGTCTACATGCAGGAGAGCAGGAAGGACCAGTACTCCCACCCCCACCTCCTTGAATCAACATCCTAACAGTGGAACAAAAGGAATCGTTTCAAGATGGGGCAGCCTGAGCTATGGCTTCTGGCTGGAGTTTAAGGAGAGCAGATTTTCTCAATCCTTCTACAAAGCAAAGGGGGTGGAGACGGCTGAGGCTGGGTAATTCCAGAATTGCTGGGACACTCCTACAGGCTTATTCCCAACTTCCAGATGCTAAAATGACAACCTTGGGGAAAGAGGAGAATTTAGCTGGGTAGCTGGTTCTGTTTCTCTCACACACCACACACAAAAAAAATTGAGGTGATTAGTTGTGCCCTGGTGGGAAGCAGAGTGCCCCCAAACCTCACTGCTTGAGTCCTCTTCAGGGTTAGCTCTCTGAAACACAATCTACAGACCAGATTTTTATTCAAACATCCTGGCAGGAGAATTCGCCCTTGGCCCCCTAGTCAGATTGAATAAAATTATGCTTAAAATACTGCCTTATTTGAGGAAAGTAATTAGTCACAGATTCAAGGGGGTGAGGAGATTGAAGAAGAATGTTCATTAATATTAGAAACCTCCAGCAAAGAGAGAGGCTTTGCAAACAGATTTGAAAAAAAAAAAAAAAAAACAGTCCTCTTCCATGTTCCCATGACTTCCTACCCTGTTGCTCTGCCCCCGTTGCACCTGATGGGGGATAGGGAGAGGCAGATGCTGCCAGTAACAGGAAGCAGGGCTTGAGCTGTCTCCCCTCTCCCTGCCGCCTGCAGGTTCTCCCTGGAAACTGAAGTTGACCTCAGGAAGCCCCTGGAGAACTTGGGGATGACCGACATGTTCAGCCCCGTCCAGGCGGACTTCACAAGTCTTTCAGGTGAGAGGTTTTCCTGCTTCCTTATCCCCATGGGTCATGGGCCCCTGTAGAGGATAAAGGAGCTACTCTGAGACCAGTGGCTGATCCACCCTGTATTCCTCTCTGTTTCAGTCCAAGAGCTTCTCTATGTATCACAAGCGCTGCAAAAAGTCAAGATCGAGGTGAACGAGAGTGGCACGGTAGCATCCTCCTCCACGGGTGAGTTTGGCAGGAGAGGCTCCACCAGTCTCAGCCCAAGGCTACTAGGAGGGGCCACCAGCCAATGCCTCACTCACCCTGCAGAATAACTAGTCCTAGACCCCAAATGGACCCCCCTTCCCAGTTCCATGTGGGCCTCTCTGTTCAGAGCACACTTCCTGTGCCGGGGACAGTGGCCCTGTCATGACACTCCCCCACGAGTTTCTCAACCTGGAAAGGGGCCCACTTTCCCTGGGACTCCTAAGGCCCCTGAATGTGGAAAAGTCCTCCAAATGAAAGCCCAGGTCGGTCTCACAGTGTGACCTAAATGTAAGGAGCTTGCTGATCAGTAAGCCCTAAAAGTGTTTGAGAGAACACTTGAGATGTCAACCCAACCTCTGGAGGAAACCAGTTCTCAGAAGACATCCCCCAACCCCCAAGACCCATATTCAGAGAGGCAAAGTCACCTCCCCGTGCTGCTGTCAGATGGAAGGCCGGTGATACCAGAGTCCCCGGGGATCCATTCAGGCACTGGTACAGAGGTCCCTCTGTCCTAAGACATTGTCCCTTCTCTCCTAGCCATCCTGGTCTCAGCCCGCATGGCACCTGAGGAGATTGTCATGGACCGACCCTTCCTCTTTGTGGTTCGACACAACCCCACAGGTGAGCACAGAACTCCACAGTGCCCCCTGTCCTCCCAACATCCTTGCCTGGGATACTCCAGCCCATGCAGAGGTAGACGCCCCTCCACCGCCCCCCTAACAAGGACTCTGGGCAAAGAATATAGAACCTGGTTCCACTCCCCCCCCTTGGTGGAGATGGTGCTCCGGGGTAGACCACGCAGTCCTAACTCAGTCATCTAAGCACCTGTGACCCCAGACACTCACCCACCTGCTCAGGTCTCAGTTGATCTGTAAATCTCAGGCTTCCTGTTCTCAACTTCCACTTCCTGTTCTTCCCCCCCAGGGGCAGTGCTTTTCATGGGCCAAGTGATGGAGCCCTAACCAGAGGAAAAGAAGCTCTCATCAGGGACCAAAACTGGAGATGTGTCGTGAAGGGAAGAAGCAAACTCCGGAGAAAGGAATTTTTGTTGTGATGACTCTTTCTGGGGAGAGAGAAGGCATTTGTATCTTTTTCCCCAATGGTAAATTCTTTCCAGTCGACTCTATGACCTCGGCCTCTTTCGGAGGTGGGAGGATCTTGCAGGGTAACTGCCCAGCTAGAGAGCCCGCCTGAGAGACCCCTGAGCACAAAGGTCTCCAAGCCAGACCGGAAAACCCGCGGAAGGAATGGCGGGCACAGCTGCCTCTGCCCATCTCCCTGCCCGATCGGCCTTTGGACCTGCTTCCCACCGAGGCCCTGGCAGAATGGAACCACGGGGCCTGCAGGAGCTTCTGTGTGCTTGCTAGAGACCATTTGTGTTCCAGTCACGCTGCTGTCACTCTTGTGCTGTCTGCCACCCCTGCCGAGGCTGGCGACAGGCCAGAGAAGGCCATGGAAGAAACGCTCTTTCATCTCAAAGTCCACTCTAGCTGCAGATGGGCGGACCCAATGCCCACCCGGTGCCCAGCCTCCCTGCCCCCGCCCACCCCAGAAGCATCCCACATATATTATTTTGGAGTGTAGGTGACTTGTTTACTTATAGAAGCAGATTTTTGCTTCCCATAAACTTTATTTTTGTAGGAATTGAGGAAGAAAGGTCAGATGTGTGCCTGGCCCCCCACCCCAGATCTCCTGGTTGGGAGGGGGAGGCCAGGGGTGTGTTTGAGTATTTATCTCAGCCTTGCCCTGTGTGCGTGTTAGAGAGGGTGAGGGCTGTTAAGGGGAAAGTGTTATTTAAACTTGCTCAGAATGTTCCTTTGTGGGCTGTGTCATGCACCTCAGAGCCTGGCACTCCACCCTCATCCCCCCATGGGCGCAAGCGAGGTGGTGCGCACACTGCCACCTTGTGGCTGCTTGACCCCACAGCACCTCTCTTTCCACCTGATGGATTTAGGGCCCCTGCCAAGGTGGTCAAATTGCAGCCCTCATTAGACACCAAAAGTATGGGGTGGGTGAGAGAGTCCTGAGGGAGGACAGGATGGTTTCAGATTTTTCCAATATATTTAGGAGCAGAAATGCAAGGGGCTGAATGACCTACCAGGACAGAACTTTCCCCAATTACAGGGTGACTCACAGCCGCAGTGGTGACTCACTTCAATGTGTCATTTCCGGCTGCTATGTGTGAGCAGTGGACACGTGAGGGGGGGCGGATGGAGGAGACAGCTAGCTCGGACTCAACCACCCCACTTAATTCATCTTTTTGAAAACCGACCAGCTGGGGTACCGCACCAAGACCCGCTTACTGCAGAACTGCGCGTAGATGCAAAATGAGTGTCATCTCATGGAAGCTGAGTCACCCTGACATCCTCTCTCCCAAAATAGCCTCATTCACTGTTTTTTGTTTGTTTGTTTGTTTCTGAATTCATTATGCACTGGACAGTGACAGCCACACATGGTTACCATAGGAGTCCCCAAATGTGGGGCTGAATGTTCTCGAAGTTGTGTTGACTTATATGCTTTTTCACTTTTGATATATAAATGAGAAAAAAAATTATTTAAAAAATAAAATAAGTACAAGAATATGCCAAGACAGTCCCTGCTCTTAGCTTCTATGTTTCGCATGGTGCAAAGAATTGGGACCCTGCTGGCTGGAAGACTTCTCAGGTGGCAGGGATCTCGGTGAGATACATATTACAGGCACAGGCTTGTTGACCTGCCGTGGGTGGGTCTCCAAGATGGGTCACCCAGGTCTGCAGCAAGGCAAGACTCCAAAAGTGTGTGTGTGTGTGTGTGTGAGTGTGTGTGTGTGTGTGTGTATGAGAGAGAGAGAGAGAGAGAGAGAGAGAGAGAGAGAGAGAGAGAGATTCGCCCCTGGGAACCATCCTAAAAAAGGAAAGAAGGGACTGGGGCTGTAGTTAGTGACAAGCACATGCTTAGCACTTACAAGGCCCTGAGTTCAATCCCTAGCATATTCACAAAATTGCTAAAAGTCTTGGGCTGGTGGTGTAGCTCAGTGGTAGAGCACTTGCCTAGCACCCCCTGAAGCCCAGGGTTCAAACCCCGGCATCAAGAGAAAGAAAAGTGAAAGGTTCCCCAGACATTTCCCACCAGCCCAGGCGGGCCTGATCGCCCCATCCCTGCAGGTTCTCAAGTGTATTTCCTTCCACCACCAAAGGCTCCCCAGCCACCTGCCCCTGCTCCTCATCTCTCCAGCCCAGATCAAGTCACCCTTCTTTTGCTGGATTGATTCAAGGGCTGGATTGCCCTTGAATCAATCCAGCCACACCACCCTGGATCCGACACTCTCTAGACAGCCTTCCTGCTGAGAACCAAAGCTCTACTCCCAGGCGATGATGCTTCCTACTCCCCAGCTGCATCTAGAAATCAGGTTCTTTGAAAACAAATCTCTTTTGTTAGCATATTCTTAATAACCTCCTTAAAACATCTTCCCAAGAGTCTCTTATTCTTTTCCTCCAGGGTTGGGTGTGTGTGTGTGTGTGTGTGTGTGTGTGTTTTCCAGTGTTGGAGATGGAACCCAGGAACCCAGGGCCTCACTGCATGCTAAGAAGGGGCTCTATCACTGAGCTATGCTCCCAGCCCTCCTGGTAGTTGGAAACCTCTTGGCAGAGGACACACTTCCCCCAATTAGTTTCTGCTCACATATTCAAAACTATTTTTTTAACTAAAAAAAAAAGAACACAAAAAAACATTAACTATCAACATTGTGTGACACCCAACTCCAGAACTCTAAAGATAGGATTGATAGGTCCAGCCCTCTGGATGCCCAACTCATTTCTAAATAGGAACTAAGTACCTATGCGTTCTGCGTCAAAGCACTGTCTTGTGGTTAAGAGGTAGTGAGTTCTCTGTCCCTGGCAGGATTCAAGGACAGCCAGATGACTGATGGAGATGTGTCAGTGGTCAAGGTGCAGATTAAGTGACTTTTTCAAATTACAAAAATAAAAACCCAACATGCTTATAGGAAGATATACAAACGGTTTAAAAGATAGAAGTAGAAATGTAAGAGTCCCCCAGTTTGGGGTGTTCTTTTAGAGCTCTGCTAAGCATTTAGAAGCATATTAAAAATTCGTTTCTTTCACTCAAATAAAATCGTGGTACACACAGATACACAGCACACAGTGTTGTACAGCCTGCTTCATCGCCTGATGATCACCGCTAGAGGCCTCTCCCGGGTTCGCTCTGCCAGCTGCCTATGTAGATGCACCATAGATGTCCTGACCCACCAAGGGTGGCTGTTGCCTGGTTTTGTCACTGGTGGTGTTGTTACCAACAGTGCTGTGGGAGATACTCTGTCACGTTTACCAGGGACTCGTGTATCTGCAGAGTGACTCCTCATGATGTGACTGTCTCCTTTAGGAAATTTCCATTCCTAAAATTGTGTGATTCTGGTGATACAAACATTCTCAAATGGGGGGGAGGGGGGATAGTAGGGGATAGGAATGGTAGCAGAATACAACAGTCACTAATATGCCATTATGTAAAAATGTGAGTGTGTAACTGATGTGATTCTGCAATTTGTATTTGGGGTAAAAATGGGAGTTCAAAACCCAATTGAGTCAAATGTATGAAAGATGATATATCATGAGCTCTGTAATGTTTTGAACAATCAATAAAAAAAAAACATTCTCAAATGATGCAAAACAATCAAAAGTGGCCATTTTGCCCGATGAGAGTGTTACCTTTTCTCAAGCTTGAATAAGACTTCACGACTCCCACATAAACCTACTGCTGTGAATAAAGAGAAATTTTATTCTGTGAACAAAAAGAACCCTCATGTTATCTTTTTTTCCCTGTCTCTCTTAAATGATGTCGGGCTTCCTTGGGGCAAATTCTGATCATGATGTGTTTTAGAGTAAACCTGGCAAGGTACTCAATCATTGACTCCTCAATCATTTCAACAGTACCAAAGGCCTCTGCCCGGCCCCACCCCTCTGAAGGGCCAGTGGGGGCATTCTTGGGCACCTCCAGCGTGGTGTGCTCAGATGTTCTAAGGCTATCTGGTTGGTGGGCACCCCTTCCTTATGGGTTCCTCTCTTTCAATTCACCTTTTTCTTTTCCCATGAGACTATTGTAGTGAGAGGGTCCCCAAAGTCTAACCAAGCTTGAAAGGGTCTTCTCCCCTAGAAAGCCAGAGGAAACCAAGGCAAGAGACAAAATGGATGGCTCATGAAAGTTCTCCCCACTTTAGAGAGAAGGCTGTCATTTATTTATTTTTATTTTTTATTTTTATATACATGACACTAGAATGTATTTTGACATATTATACATAGATGGAGTATAGCTTATTCTAATTAATTCTTGGGGTTGTACATGATGAATGCACTGGTTATGTATTCATATATGAACATTGAAAACTGATGTCTGATTCATTCTACTGTCTTTCCTATTCCCATCCCCCTCCCTTTCTTTCATTCTCTTTTGTCTAATCCACTGAATTTCTATTCTTCTTTCTCCTGCCATTTATTGTGTGTTAGAATCCTCAAATCAGAGAGAACATTTAGCCTTTGGTTTTTGGGGGGTTGTCTTATTTCACTTAGCGTGACAGTCTCCAATTTCATCTATTTACCGGCAAAGTCCATAATTTCACTCTTCTTTATGACTGAGCAATATTCCATTGTGTATATATACCACATTTTTAATCCATTCATCTGTTGAAGGGCACCTTGGTTGGTTCCATAGCTTAGCGATTGTGAATTGAGCTGCTATAAACATTGATGTGGCTGTGTCACTATTGTATGATTATAAGTCCTTTGGGTATATGCTGAGGAGTAGGATAACTGGGTCAACTGATGGTTCCATTCCAAGTTTTCTGAAGAATCAGAGAGGCTGTCTTTGAATCTCACAAGTTTACATCTTTCCTGTGCTGTCCTCACTGTGCAACTGGCAAGCTTTCTAGGGAGAAAATACAGTTATGGAACCAGAGAATCAAAGAGCCTAGAGGCACTGGGCCTACTTTCGGCTAGCTTAACCCAGAGACACAAACACTAGCCCCATCCGATTCACAAGATAGCTCCACTTTGGGATTTCTGACCATAACTTCAGCTGGTAGCAAGTATCCCTCTTCCTGCCTTCCTCTCTTCACAGAGCCCACTTTGAGCTCACAGGAGTAGCTAGGGTCCCGAAGGTGACAGTCTAAGAACTCAGGGACACTGAAATCCAGGTATATCCTTTGACCTCTTTATAACCTGAAAATATGACCAATTCCAGGGCTTGGGCTGGGGACCGAAGAGGAACCCATTTGTAACATATTTTCTTAGAATTCTAAGAAAATCTTTTTGTACAAAATGCTTCAAAAACCAGGACAAGTTAGCTCTAATTCTGTAGTATACAGTTCAAAAACCGTCCATCCATGCTGAGAAGGTTCAAGAGACAAGAATTCTTCAAAAGGCCCCCTTATCAACAGGGGAAGTTTGCACTGGGAACTGCCCCATTTAACAGCGTGCTCAGCTTCTCTGATACTGCGAGGATAAAGAAGAGCACGCGGTGTCACAGCGCGAGGCCTGACATCCTGTTTGACTTTGCCCTGGCCCCCTTCCTTGGCTGTTCAAAGTTTTTCTTCCTTTCTCTATTTCTTTACGGATGAAAAACTAACAAGACCTGCCTCCAGCCACCATTTCTTCAGATTTCTTATCAATCTCACCCAGGGAGATGATGAACCTTACCATGGAGGGCAACGACATGAATGTCAGAAGTCCCTTGATGTAAAAATATTCTATCAGAATAAAATTGATCCAGGAGATACTACCTGTTTTCCAAACCCTGTTTTGAAATGGCTCCTGAAGTAAGTTTTGTTGTAATAATAGTGGCAAACTTCTATGTAGAGATGAGGAGACCTAAGACACAAAGAGGTTAAGAAACTTGCTGCTACTACTACTACTACTACTACTACTATTACTATTATTATTATATTTTTTTGAGACAGGCTCTTGCTATGTTGCCTAGGCTGGCCTCCAACTCCTGGGTTCAAGAGATCCTTTTGCCTCAGGTTTCTGAGCAACTGGGACTACAGGTGCCACTGTGCCTAGCTCCTGCCATTACAACCATTATTACTTAACAGCCCCATGTAGTGAGCATCTCTGTGCTTGTTGTGGCATTGGATTGCTTCTCTCTGTGGCATCTATCAGCAGCAACAAGTCTCCCTGGAAACAAAGAAGGACTCAGAGAGTGCCACAGTGCTGCCCTCACATGCCAGTCACCAGGACCTTGTGCACTTACACATGCTACCGCATCAGCCACAACACCAGCTTCCTGAACATGGCCTTTTGTCCCCCAGCCACCAGATGTCGCTTTGACTCTAATGGAAGATTCTTCTCCAAAACAGCAGCTGTGGCTTCAACCAAAATCTTTCCAAATCTGAACTCCATCCAATCGAACAAAAATTTATTTGAAAGCCAAACTTCACATTAGGAGACTGGAGATGTGGCTCAAGCAGTAGCACGCTCGCCTGGCATGCGTGCGGCCCGGGTTCGATCCTCAGCACCACATACAAAGAAAAATGTTGTGTCCGCCGAAAACTAAAAAAAATAAATAAATATTAAAATTCTCTCTCTCGGGCTGGGAATGTGGCTCAGGCGGTAGCGCGCTCGCCTGGCATGCATGGGGCCCGGGTTCGATCCTCAGCACCACATACCAACAAAGATGTTGTGTCTGCCGAGAACTAAGAAATAAATATTAAAGAATTCTCTCTCTCTCTCTCTCTCTCTCTCTCTCTCTCTCTCTCTCTCTCCCCTCTCTCACTCTCTCTTTAAAAAAAAAATTCTCTCTCTCTTTAAAAAAAAATTAAAAAAAAACAACAACAAACTTCACATTAGGTACCATGAAGCATTGAGAAAAAGAATAAGTGATGCTTCTTAACATCAGGTTCCCAAGGAGAAGAGACACCAGAAAGCTGAAAAGCAATGCATTATTGAAAGATTAATCAAAGGAACATTCTGGATACAATTGCTCTAGTCCAGACTAGAACATAGGTTCATCAAAGGGCAGATGTTTGATTGAAACCTTAAAGGCTGAATATGATCGATTTGGGTTGGGGGAGTAGAACATTCTAGAAAACAGTGTCAGCAAAATCACAAAGGAAAGATCATGGCAAAAAAAAAAAAAAAAAAAACAGGTTCCAAAGACACAGGTGAGGATGAAGTCCTGAGTTGCTGGATTAGCTCCTGCTGCTCGCTCTCTCCTCTGATAACCCAGCTGGTGTTCCCTGTCTCTGTCATGTGTCCTTTCTTATTACCCTTTGCGTTCCAGGCTTATAACTTTTGAGTGTAGGGTCAGTCAGTGACAGTAGTCACATGGGAAATCAAAAGATGGGGTGGCTTCACAGGAAGGCGGAAGGAGGTAGCAACTTGTTTGTAGCAAGGGAAGTTTGAGGTGACAGCAGGACCTTCACATGGGGATGCGTATCAGTCTAAACAGCAGGTGACTGAGCCGTGTCCGCCCTGTACTGGAACAGCTGGAGAAGGCCATCTATCATGCAGCAGGAACAGCAGATATAAAATGTACAGTGTTAAATAAGAAATTAGAATTTAGACTATTTTGGGGTAAGAAGTAAGATTTAAATATTTATATTTGATGACTTAGTCCATCCTCTGTTGCTACCATGGAATACCTAAGACTGGGTAATTTATACAGAATAGAGGTTTATTTGAAGTCACAGTTCTGGCAGCTGGGAAGTCCAGGAGCATGGCTCTGGCATCTGCATGGCTTCTGGTGAGGGCCTTGGGCTGCTCTGACTCATGGAGGAAAACCAAAGGGCAGAAGCAAGGAAGCAGGAAGGTGAACTTGGTTTCTGACAAGCCTCTCTAGATAACTAACGCAGGCCTGTGAGAATGAGAAAGGCATCGATCCCCTTGAACGACCTGATCACCTCTTCAAGATGCCACCTCCCAACACAGTGAGGAGTTAGGGCGCCAGCATATGAACGTTGGGGGTACCCTCAAACCACAGCAAAAATCTATACAGACCACAGCTGAAGCCAACTAACAAACTGTGCTGCGTGATGGGAAGAAATTAAGGATGTGTATGATACCATCCCCCAGGAGCTTGCAGTTGAGCTGAAGAGATGAGGCTACGCACAGAGGAGGTCAGTGGATGACACGGCCTGATAAGGAAGTTTGCCAGTCAGTTCTCAGGTGCAACAGAAACAGGCTTTTTTTTGTTGTTGTTGTTGGTATTAAAGATTGAACCCAGGGATGTTTAACCAGTGAGCCACATTCCCAGCCCTTTTTAAATTTTTTTTTGAGACAGGATCTTGCTAAGTTGCTTAGGGCTTCGCTTAGTTGCTGATACTGGCTTTGAACTTGTGATCCTCCTACCCCAGCCTCCCGAGTCACTGGGATTACAGGTGTGCACCACCATGCCCGGATATAAACCAACTCTTTCTAACTGAAGCTCAAAAGGAAGGGACCCAAGTCTCCAAGTCTCATACTAGAAACAAAACCCCAAATCTCAGCTGAGCCCCCCACAACACACCCATCCCCTCACTAGACCCAGGGCAGTCCCCAACAAGACTGCACTGCCATCCCAGGAACTTTACCCTCTGCCCCTTCACAGAGTCTAACCTACCCTCCATCCCCTCATCCACTCCTAGACCAAAGTCCAGGCAGGTGCACAGATGGGAAGAGGCCACCAGACACGGCCATGCTGTGCCCACAAAAGAGGTTGCAAAATAGCATATCTGGAAATTTCAAATGCTATAGTGGGATGGTTGGTCTATGTCTCTGGAGACTCAAGATGGGGTGGTACCAAACTGCAAGAAGGGGGTCTAGAGTCTAGGAGACAAAAAAAGAATGACAAAACTACCACAGAAAGTATACATATGTTCAGGACTGAGGGTAAGAGTATGTAAGGTTCCGTATGAATTATCACTAAAAAGAGTTTTAAAAAAACTGCAAATGACATCATCAGGGAATTATGAACTATTGCTGTTATGTTTTGCATAGGATTAGGTAACCTTATAAGAGAGCTTGAGGGGCTGGGGATTTGGCTCAAGTGGTAGCGCACTCACCTAGCATGTGTGAGGCACTGGGTTCAATTCTCAGCACCACATAGAAACAAAATATATTGTGTCCACCTAAAACTAAACAAATAAATATTAAAAAAAAAGAGAGAGAGAGCTTGAGGGATTCCATCCTCTTAATTTTTTATTTATTTATTTTTGTTTTGCAGTATTGGGAGATTGAATCCAGGGGTGGTCTACCACTAAGCTACATCCCCAAACCTTTTTCTTTATGGGCTTATTTCTATTTTGAGACATGCTCTCACTAAATTGCCCAGGATGGCCTCAAACTTGCCATGCTCCTGCCTCAACCTCTGGAATTGCTAATCACAGGCACCATCGCGCCCAAGATGGTTTGAATAATGGAGTCTGCTTTAAAGTTCAAGTTGAGACTTAATCCCCAATGCAACAGTATTAAGCAGGTGGCCTCTGGGAGGTGACTGAGCAATCCTCATGCAGAGGATTAGGTGTCCTTATAAAAGAGCTTGAGGGATTCCATCCTCTTAATTATATTTATTTATTTAGCCTGTTGGGAGCATGCTATCACTAGCATAGACCAAGCATGTCTGTGTCTTTCCACAATGTCAGAATTCAACAATGACAGTAAATTCACGTGCTCTCCCATTTTCATAAGTGGCAGTTTACTGAATATTCATGGGTTATCTGGTATCAAAAGTTGGGCAAATGCAAGTTCCAATCTTAATTTCTAATAGTTTTACACTCAAGTCACACATCACACTGTGTGTGTGTGTGTGTGTGTGTGTGTGTGTGTGTGTCACAGAAAGACTAAAAAAGGGTTAAGACAGCCACAGGGATTCAGAACTGAGAGGGAAGGCAGAGGGCAGATTCTAACGTAAGGTCCCTGTAGGTGATCAAATAAGATTAAGAACCAACCAAGAACTTGTTCAACACGCAAGAACTTATTCTAGGCCAAGGTCCAGATGGATGGCAGTTCCAGAATGTCAGCTTGAGATGTCAGCTTGGAGTGGGCCATACAGGGTCGTCACAGGCAGAAGGAACCATGTTCTGCTGAAGCCCAACGGGACAGGAAATCAGAAGTTCATCGCTGTGGCAATTTTCCTGGGCAAAGCTCACAACCAGTGACCAGGTGATGGGATCAGGGTGCCACCATGTCCAGTCTGAGGGTGTCCCTCCTTTTACGGGCCTCAGGTGCGTGGGCTGCATCATTCAGTGGTCTGGTTTTTCTGAGATGAATTTGATACACCTGCACATCCATGTGCTTCCGATTAATTCCATCAGTCCACAGGTGGTTACTCTTATTAGCATGGTTAATTCATTCGTCAGTTTGTGCCTTATGGTTGTGCCAGGCAGATGGTGTCATTACTTGTACAAACAAGGTGCACAGTCATTCTGCTTGGGCACTGAAAATGAAGAAGCTTATGGCAAACTACCTTTTGTAAAACAGTTGCTTTACAACATGGAGCAATTCAGGTTTAGGCACAGCCTGAAACTGCTTTTTCACACGTCATGAAGTGACTCAGAGCAGAGCACAGCCTGCCCTCCACATAGCCCCTTTGGTTTCATTCAACATGTGAGGACACAGGAAGAAGCCACCATCTTGGAAAACAGAGAGCATCTCTTATACACCAAACCAGCTGATCTTGGACTTTCCACCCCCCAGAATTTTGAGAAATAAATTGCTGTTCTTTATAAACCACTCAGTTGGAGGCATTTTATTAGAGTAGCACATATTGACTCAGGTAATGACTTAAAGAATGAACCCAAAGTGGGTTCAAAGGGCATCAAAAGAGGAGAAAATGCAGATCCTAGGCTCAAAGGATGCCGGGCTTCTGAAACCAGCTGAGCCATCCTTCCAAACGCTGCAGGAACCATTCTACAGCCACATGAGGGACGGCAAGGGGAGCTGTCAGTGTGGTTTGGGGGGATGACAGTACAAACACCCTCCCGAGCTATGCAGGAGAATCTCACCTCTTCCAGGTATTCTGAGGGAGTCACCAAGCCTCCAGGCTCATCCCGGAGTCCTCTCCCTGCTTCCCCACTTGGATGCTGGTGGGCCCATCACAGGCATCTCTCTTGATTTGCCCCTCCCCGTTTCATCCTTGCACCTGGGTTCCCAAAACGGCCTCTTCAATGATCTTCCAGCCTTCCATTTTGTCCTTTCAAATTGTCCCACACATTACTATGTGATTAATGTCCTTAACACTGCTTTCACCAAGTGATTCACCAGCTCAGACACCATAATGACTCTGCACCCATCTGCCCACTGCAGCAAGTCAACTCATCTCCGCGCACCAGCTCTATTAACTCATAGGTTCACTAACAATGAAGAAACCCAGTCCACCATTTTCTAACTCATCTCAGCCACTTGAATTCTGTTATTCCACATGAGCAAAATCTTCTAACAGTTCCCTCATTAATCTTATCTTTTATGCAATTAGACATGTCACACTGAGACGAGGAACTCTAGAAAGTGTCAGCTATCCAAGGAATATGGAGCTGATGTCTCTAGAGTTTCCCAATGTGGGCAGGTGCTGCCTCTTCACCTCGCTCCCTATATGTAGCCACCTTCTCTCTCTCAGGGACACACTTCTGTTCATTTGTTTTGCTTTCTGTCCTTTTCCTTATTTCAACTCCATCATGATTCACCCTTTCTGATTCTAACAACTTGCTTTATTGATCTTATGCTTTACCTAATAAGTAATGCCAGGATCATTCAGTCAACTCTCTGGGCCATCACCAAGATCTCCTTGGTATATACCACCTGCCTTAGATTAGGCCATTAGCAAGCAATAAAGGATAGACAGAGGAGGAAGGGAAATGAAAAAGAAAGGAATAAAAAATGAAACAAGTTGAGAGGGGGAAATAATAGCTACTATTATCAAGTATTTACAATGTGGCAAATATTTTCTATATCTTATCTTTATCCTCAAAATCACCTTCCAAGATTTCCCACCACTTTCTTAGTTTTCAAAACAAGAAGATAGAGGGTTCAATGACTCCCTTGAGGCCATACGTTTTAGGGGTTAGAGACAAGCTTCCACACCAGGTGAACTAGGCCTTCCCTCTTGTCACCAGAACATCTGACCTCTAGTTACTTCTAGTGCACAGATTCTCTATATTCATCATTCACCAACAATGTAGTAATCGCCTCAATTATCAGGTAGACTGTGACAGTACTGCCTTGTGTTCAAGTAACCTGTATTTTTTTAATAACTGCTCTAAAGTGCAAAAGTAGCAATTTTATTACAGCATGCTCTTATACCCACTTTATTAGTAACAATTGTTGTTAACAAAGAACAAGAAAAATGAAGACATAAGATTTTACCAAAAAGTGCTTCAAAGGCTATTCAAAAAATAATAACATTGGCCAGGCATGGAGGCACATGCCTATAATCCCAGCAGCTTGAGAGGTAGAGGCAGGCGGATCATGAGTTCAAAGCCAGCCTCAGCAACTTAGCAAGACCCTAAGCAACTCAGCGAGACCCTGTCTCTAAATAAAATATTAAAAAGGGTTGGGGATGTGACTCAGTGGTTAAGCACCCTTGGGTTCAATCCCCAGTACTAAAAGATAAAAATAAAGTAATAATAATAAAACATCATTTGTTGCTAACAAGAAGCTAGAGATAGATATAGTAGTTCCCTTTATCCATAGTTTCTGTGGTTTCAATTTCCTGCAATCAACTATAGTCCAAAATTATTAATAGATATTTTCTAGAAATAAGCAACTTATAAATTCTTAAAATTGCACACCATTCTGATGTAATCTAGCTCCATCCCAAATCTATCTCTTTGTCCAGTGTATTCACATTGAACAAGCTACCCACCCATCAGCCACTTAATAGCTGATAGACTGCGGCAGTACTGCAAAGCTTGGGTTCAAGTAACCTATATCTTATTGAATAACTGCTCCAAAGCATAAGCATAGTGGCAATTTTATTACAGTATATTGTTATAATCGCCCCCCTTTTTGTATAAGGGGTGCTTTACCACTGAGCTACATCCCCAGTCCTTTTTATTTTTTTGAGACAGAGTCTTGCTAAGTTACTTAGGGTCTCACCAAGTTGCTGAGGCTGACCTCACATCTGGGATACTCCTGCCTCAGCCTCCAGGATTGCTGGGATTACAGGAGTATGCCACCATACCCAGCTGTTCCCCTTTCTGTTATTATTATTAATCGTTTACTGTGCCTAATTTGTAAACTGAACTTTATCATAGGTAGGTATGTATGTATGTGTAGGAAAAAAACATACTTTATATAGGATCTGGAATTGTCTAAGCTTTCAGTAATCCACTGGGGTCTTGAAATGCAACCCCCCGAGAATAATGGGGACTATAGTTATTAATTTTTCAACCTAACAAAATATAAGTTTTCTCTTAAATCCATACTCCTTCACTTTACTACACACACACACACACACACACACACACACACACCATTGAAGGCTTACATTACAATTTACATTGTCTTCATCTTTACACCTACTTGTTTAGTTCTGACCCACGCTATCCTTTTAAGATTCTTTTTCTCTCCCCCTTTTCCTTACATCCCTTTTATACCAGCCCTTCCCTTTTCTTTTCTCACTCCTCTGGCTTCCTATATATTTCTCTTTAATAGACTGTTGTTCTAGTAGATTCTCAATACATACTTGAGCTCCATACTTCCCTCATGCCCCCCACTATCCCTTTGTCTTCCTCTTTTCCATATAATTTCTCCTCTCCTCATCTAATTCCCTCTTAACTGCCTGCCTCCCTCCCATTAGCCCTCCCTGCTTCCTCAAAAACCCCAAAGACACCTCTCACCCCTTTTCCCGCCTTTTTCCCCCAAGGCTCCAAAGCTCGAGGACCTCATTGTCCTCTTCCCCCATCCTCCAACCCACCCACAAGATAGCCTTGTTACCATGACGACTGAGCTTCTCAAAGCTGAAGTCAAGGACCTGGTTGCCATGGCTTCCGCTTCTCCGCCTCCAGCCCCGCCCGCGCGCCCCGCAGCACTGGCGCCTGCGCAGTGCGCCGTGAGATGGGTCTTTGCGTTGGGGCGGGACGGGGCGGGGCTTTGGCGGAGAGGGAGGGAGGAAAGGAAGAGAAAGGATAGAAAGGGAGTGGAGCTGGCACCTACGGTGGCCGAAGAGGGACGCGCCGAGCCGGAGGCTGCAGGATGGTAGGCTGTGCGAAGAGGGAGGGGAGGGGGGAACCGAGGGGCGTGGGCTGCACCTGCGGGGGTCCTTGGGGGCCGCCCTCGTTGGGAGCCGCTCTTTCCTCCCTCTGGTCCTCCGAGGATCCACTTCTCTGAGCGGGTGGGCGACCCGGCCTGGGGAGGAAGAGCTGGAAATGGCACTCGGGAGAGGGGCGGGGAGGGGGCGCGTTTGTGCGACGAGAGGGGACAGTCTAGGGGCGGCGGGACCGTCCCAAGCCGGCAGAAGCTCTCAGGGCTCGGAGTTCGGTCCAGGGAGCCCCGACCCCGGCCGCAGGGAAGCACCCGAAGGCGAGGGGCGAGGGGTCTGTTCGCGGAGGGAGCGAGCGGGGGTCGCGGGTCACCAGAACGCTGTCCCCCTGAGGCCCAGACAGGATGGGACCCGCGAGAAAGCGGGCTGTGGGAGGGCGTTGTTTCCGGGTCCCGGCGTGTACGTCCCGCCTCGGTTCCCGGCCATGCGCGCCCAGGCTGGGCTGGGGTGGGGAGGTGAGTGGGCTGGAGGGTTGGTGCTGGGGACCCAGGTTTGGGGATCCCTGGCTCCAGTGCCTCTGGTTCTCCGCCCCCCATTCTGTTCTCTTTCCGGAACCCAGGCCTTCCGTCTTCCTGCTGGCTCCCCACCCCCTGTTTTGGCTGCCCGGGAGCTCCGTGGGGCCCCTCGGTTCTCCCCCTTCCCCATCCCACCACCCCCCCCCCAAAAAAAAACAGTTCTCCAAATCCTGATTTTTAACCTACTAAACTAGTACTGTTGTACACACCCGGGGATTCCAGCTCTGCTCGTGTCCACGGAGAAGGGAGTTGTTGGGAGCAAATGAGTCCAGGAAGGGACACCTGGAATTGGGAAGCTGGGGTGCACGAGGTAGTGAGGGCTCTGCACTCCATCCCACTTCACCCAGCTTGCTCTTTGTTCCACAGACATTCCCTAAGGGAGCCACCCTGTATGACCCTGTCCTAAGCAAGGGACTGAAAGGGAGATTGGTCATCTGATGTCTGGGGAAGTGTGGGTCTTAGTGGGAGGCACCCTAAAAGGAAGAGAAGAGCTAGGGATCATATGATTGGAGGATGGAGTTTGATCATCCTGACACCAAGTCCAGTGTTGGACACATGTATACATCTGGAGAAGGATACCCCTGAGCATAGGACTGTCCATGGAAGACACTTAGGGACATCAGCAAGGGCTTATGAATAGGATGGGGTGGAAAACTGAGGTAGCTTGAGACAAGTACCCCACTTCAGCATGGTGGTGGATACAGGAGGATGGAAGGGAACTGGTATCTCTTTGCATTAACTATGTACCGCTTGTCACTGTGTTAGGCATTTTACTTCCTTTAGAAAGCAGAGTTAGGAAATGGGCATCAGGGAATAAAAATAATACCTAACATTGTTATAATGCCTCCTATGTGCCAGGCACTGTTACATATATCAACTCATTTAATCCTTCTAACAGCTCTGAAAGGGAAGTTGTTTGATCATCTTCATCTTACAAACAGGGAAACTGAGATCCAGAGACACAAATCAAGTTACTGAAGGCCATAGACTAGAATCAGAACTTGAACCCAAATGACAGACACACCAAAGCAATAGCTTCTGCCAGAAGGAAAGTCACCCGCTGGTGGGAACACCTAGAGTTGACAGCCAGCGGGTAGATTTTTTTAAGAAAGTAGCAGGCAGCCGTAATTAGAGAATCAAGGGGCTGAATTTGGGCCTGTGTGTATGGAGGAAAGAGGTTCAGAACAAAATCTCGGACCCTCCACTCTGTCCATGTCCTCCAGATGCGATTCATGCTGCTGTTCAGCCGTCAGGGAAAGCTGCGGCTGCAAAAATGGTACCTGGCCACGTCAGATAAGGAACGGAAGAAGATGGTTCGGGAGCTTATGCAGGTTGTTCTGGCTCGAAAACCCAAGATGTGCAGCTTCCTGGAGTGGAGGGACCTCAAAGTTGTCTATAAGAGGTGACTCCCCACCTGCTTTCAGACCTGCCTGCATCCTGCTGGATTGAAGTTTGGCAAAGAATTGAAATGGCAGAGAGATAGGTGCCTCCTAGGTCAGGGAGAACCGAGAGCCCAGGACAGCAATGAACACCAGCCTCCTGTACTTTCCAAACTCCCCTTGAAGAAATTCTTGTTCCCTACTTAGTATTGCTCAAGCTTGGCACTTGCCACACACATACTTCTGTCCCTATAGGCTCTATCTTGTCCACTGTATGTGTCCCTTACTGTCTCTCACCATTCGGAGGCCTTGCTCCACTTTTCCCAGCGTACAGGTGCGCACGCCCCCACACACCCTTTCCAGTTCCTTCTCTGAGCAGGTCAGTTAGTTGGCTTGGGCTTTTGCTGAGTCAAAACTGAGCAGATCAGAGGTCAAGAAGGAAAGAGCACGCATCCTTACTTATTTCTGAGAGGCAGTTACTCTTTGTGTACCCAAGGGCCACTTGCCTGTGTCCAGCTGGGGCGCAGATCTTGGACTGATGGGAGATTTAAGCTCAGAATACCTGGGTTCCAAAGCCAGTTCCAAGCTGTCTCTCGTGTCCCCTCCACAGATATGCCAGCCTCTATTTCTGCTGTGCCATTGAGGGCCAAGACAATGAGCTCATCACGCTGGAGCTGATCCACCGGTATGTGGAGCTCCTGGACAAATACTTCGGCAGCGTAAGTCTCCCCTCTCACCCCGGTTCTATACTCAGAAATCCCCCTTTCTGCTCAACTCCAAGGTCCATCTAAGTCATCTCTACTCTTCCAGTCTCAGGGGAGAGATGCAGTTGGAGCAATGAGAACAGTAATTAATCTCCCTTTTTAAGCTTTAAGCCTATTAGCTGCGCCCCTTAATAAGCCCCGGGGTTGAGGTGGGGTGGGGAAGGGACAGAATCTGGCACTTAATCTCCTCAGCTCAGACTTCTTGTGCTAGGACAGAAACAAGTTCACATTTCCTCAGTGGTTCTGACCTTGGCTTTGTATTGGAATCCTGTAGAAAGTTTTTAAAATAGTAATGCCCAGGGCCCCACCCCCAGAGATCCAAGTCACTTATCTGGGGGGGAACCTGAGTCTTGTGCCAGACAATTCTGTATCCCACTCCACAAAGCCCTTTGGGGTTCTCTTGTTTGCTCCTCATTCTATCCTATAAAGAGGTGTCGATATCCCCATTTTCAGATGAGAAAACTGAGGCTGAGACACTCCATGATACGTACAGCTAGCTGGGTCTTGGCAGAGCCCTGCTTGGGACTCAAGTCTTCTACCCCATGGGCCAGTGTCTCTGTCCACTGTGCCACAGAGGGAAGCTCACACAGCCTCTGGTGGGAACAGTGTCACAGATATTAGAGGCAGTGCAGCAGGAACCACGAACAAGGATAGACAAAGGCAGTTCGTATTTCCTGGTTGGAGGGCAAGAGTCAAGAAGGAGGGAAGAAGAAGCAAAACCCAAGTCCTGAGGCTCAGGGTGGAAGAACTGAGACCCAGAGCAAGAACCCACCACGAGGGGAGTGGTCATGGGGAAATAGGGACTGGGCGCACCTTGATGGGCCACTCTGCCTTCTCCTCCCCCTCCTAGGTGTGCGAACTGGACATCATCTTCAACTTTGAGAAGGCCTACTTCATCCTGGATGAGTTTTTGATGGGAGGGGACGTCCAGGACACCTCTAAGAAGAGTGTGCTGAAGGCTATTGAGCAGGCAGACCTGCTGCAGGAGGTACGGGCCAGGGACAGTGAGGAGGAGGAAGAGCATCACAGCAAAAGGGACCCTTCCTCCCCTGGACACCCTGCCCGCCACCAAGGGGGCCCCCTTCCCTGTGGTGTCTGGCCGCCACCACGCCCATCTGTCCAGCTCTCCCTCAAGCCCTGACCCCATGGGGTGGGTGGGAGGCAGAAGGGCCCATCACACATCTATGCCAGTTGTCCCCTCATTGCAAGCTCTTTCCCCACCTAGTGCTTCTCTCGCTGTCAGGGGTTTCTCAGAATTGGAGAGGGGCACCCAGAGATCAGTCTTCTCTTCCCTGGTTTTTTGAAACACACACATTCAGAAGCCTTTGCTTCTCAGGAGCAGACGGCCATGAGGATTGGGGCTGGGTGGAGGGTGCCTGGATGTTGGTTCTCTGCTATCCAGCACCCCCGCCCTCACCCCATTACTGCCTGCCCCCTCTCTGCTGTGCCACTGCTGAGCTTTGGTGCAGGGAGATGAGTCACCGGAATCTGCAGTGACGAGCAAGCCGACCTGAGCTGGCTCTGAGGAGGGGGAGAAAAGGGGCAGAGGGGGGTTCATCCCTACACAAGGAAAAAGGGTAAAACTGAACTCACCACGTCACTGGTCCAGTGTGTGTCTGTGTGTGTGTCTGTGTCTCTCACACACACACACCATACACACAGGCCCTGGTGCACCCCTACCATGATTACTAGTGCTCTGCTGAGACCCTAGTGACTCATCTCTCTGCAGTCTAGTTTACCTTCCCTCAGAGACTTGGTGACAACCTCTTACTACCTCCCCCAACCCCCCAAAATAGGACCCTACTCTCTACCCACCAGCCCGAGGAAAGCACGTTTCCAGCTCTGGTTCCAGGTTCCCTGAAGCCAAGCTTCCTGCTCACCCAGCTCCTGGCTGTGGGTTTTCTGGGTGGTGATGGGCCCAGCCTGGTCCCCTCCATGCCACTGTGGGTGCTGGGGTGGTGCTGGGAGGCTAGTGAGCGCCCCTGAGTGCTCGCAGCCACCCCAGCCTTGGGCTCATGATGGTTTCTGTCCCCCTCCTCGTGTCTCTCTGTGCTCCCCAACTCCGCCACCTTCCTTGTGGTTGCCGGTTGTCTTACCCACCCTGCTCTCCTGGTGTCTGCGTCACCCTGTCTGTCTCTGCCTCAGGAGGATGAGTCGCCACGCAGTGTGCTGGAGGAGATGGGTCTGGCATAGCCCCTGCCGGCCGGGCCCCGTGGAGCTAGGGGAGCTGGTGGAGAGGCAGGGCATGGTGGCTGCTTCTCCCGCGTCCCTCAGGGCCCTTCTCTTGGTGGGACCCAGTTGCCCCTCCTCTGCCACCTCACCTTCTTTGGAGGGAGCCATGGGCTCAGGCCCTTCAAACATTCCCTTCCTCCACCCTCCCTTTCCCGTTGAAGGCTATCGGAGCTAGGAGGCAGGAAAATGTGACCAAGATGGGGTGCTATTTGGCTGTTCCCTGCCTTTGAAGAACCAATGTCACCCAGAAATCCTCCCCCACTTACCACTGTAAATATATAAATATGTCAGGTTAAAGGGAAAAGGTTTTCAGGGCTCTTCTCTCCCCTCTGCCCCAAAACCTACCTCTACCCTCCCCCTAGCCAGCCAGGGCAGCTTCTCTGCCTGGGAGGGGGCCTTTTCCCTCACCTGCCCCCACTTCCTCCTTGGCTTTAGTGGGGCCCCTGTCCAGCACCAGGGCAGGAACTACTTAGTTAATTTTTTTCTAACCTTGCCACTTTGAGGGAAGGAAGGGCTGGGGGAAGGGCAGGCTTTCTGGGACACTGGCCCTGTGCCTCCTCCATTCTGTTCTGGGTGAGGCAAGAGCTAAGGGGGAGGGGTGGGCAAGTGTCCACCTTTATTTCCTTTCTTCTGAAATAAAAGGAAAAAGTGTTTCTGGACTTGGTTTGCCTGTGCTCTGTGAAAAAAGGCAGGGCTGCTGCATTCATTGGAAGGCCAAGAGTACACTACCTGTTAGCCTTTTTCAGAATGGGTGTTGCCAGACTTAAGAAAAAATACAGGATACCCAACTAAGTTCTAATGTCAGACAGTCAGCACATATTTTAGAAATGTAACCCACGCAGTCATTGGGGACACACTTGTTCTAAAAACATACTCATTGTTTATCTGGAATTGAACTTTAGCTAGGAGTTCGATGCTTCATCTGACAGCCTTGCCCAAACAGTTTTGGGTGCTCAGCGCCTGACCACTGTCTTCACCCAGGCAGAAGCAACTCCTAGGGACAAATGTCCACTCAGCTACAATTTTCTTATGGAAGATTTCGTTTTCCCGGTTTAGTTTCATTTGGCAAGGAATCAGGAGTTCAAGGTTGTCTGTGCTTAGGAAGGATTGAGAAACAGCTAACAGCAGGGTGTCTGTGCTGTCAACCCCTTTCCCCCACATTTCCTGTGAAGTACATAGGAGCAGGGAATTCATGGGGCAGTTAAGGGAGAGGTGGGGTACCACCCAGGACCACGGAGAGTTTCCCAGGTACCCACAGTGGCTGCTGTAGTGTCTTGGACTGGAAGCTTGTGGCTTCATACTTGATGACTTTAACCTGCCCTATCCCCAAGCTTGAAGCGGGAAACATTTACCCTCCAAATATGATTTCACCTGTTCTCCCACTCGACCCTCGCTTTGGTCTGGGGATAGCAGAAAGTGATCGGTTTCGTCGGCGCTTCCCTCACCGCCCCTTGGGAAGGACCTCACAGGCCCAAGGGGACGGGTGAATAATGGAGAACAAAGTCCTAATAAAATAGTCACTTTTATTTCTTAGCAAAACTATTTCCTCCGTGGGGGGTATTTACAACAGTGAGAGGAAAGGAGAGGTGAATTCAGAGCGATTTGGAGAGAGCGGACAGGCTCTAGGGACGCCCAAAGGGCGAGAGACAGACACATTTTCACACAATTAATTGGAACTGCTTTTTCCGGTTTCGGACGGGGACGTCCCAAGAGAGACTCGTTAGGGACAGGGCCCCGCCGAGGGGAGGGAACTCGCACAAACCACCCGCCCACCTGGGCGGGCCCCGGGTAACCCGAGAGTTTTGGGAGTTCGGGCTTCGGTCTCGAGAAGAGGTCTGGCTGGTCCCAGAACAGCCCGGAGACACAGCGGCCCGCGGGCGGGGGCGGGGCCGGGGCGCATGCAAACACCGAGAGGGCGGAGGAGCGACACGGAGGGGGAGTGGCGGCGCGCGCGGCGGGGACGCGCGGGGGCGGGGCCGGGGCGGGTCACGGGCGCCGGAGCAGCACGTGCTCGATGTAATTCTCCAGCTCCTCCTGCTCCTGCAGCCGGCGCTCCTCCGCCTCCGCCGCCTCCTGCGCGCGCTGCGCCTGGGCCTCCTGGTCCGGATAGTGGCGCGAAGGCGGCAGGGCGTGGTGATAGTGGCGGCGGCGCGAGGCCGCAGGCGGCTGCAGTGTCCGCGGCCGAATGTAGTTGGGAAAAGGGTGGTAGGGCCCAGGGGGAAACACCTCGTTCTCCTCCCGATCCCAGGGCGGGAGCACTTCGTTCCAGTCCGGCAGCTCGTCCCGAGCGGGGGCGGGGGCGGGAGGAGGGGGCTGCGGGGAGCGGACGTGGGTGGGGGCGGGGGCGGCCCGGGGGGGCGGCACTGGCTCTGGAGGGGCGTTCTTCTTCCGCTTCCGCTTCTCCTCCACCTCCTCGATGATGCTGACCACATCGTCGGCTGGCAGGTGGAGTTTAGTGGACAGCTCAATGAGGCTATCGATCGTCTGCGGGTCCATCTCCTCGTCGTCGTCCTCCTCCTCCCCTCCCTCCTCTGCCCCCTCAGCCTCCTTCCGCCGGTGGCCTGGCGTCTCCTCCTGGGAGCGCTTGTCCTCTGCTCCGGCTTCCCCGTCCTCCTCCTCGGCAAACAGTAGCGCGTTCTGCCGCGCCCTCTCTGCCTCCTCCGCCTCGGCCTCCGCCTCCGCCGCCTCCTCATCCTCTTCCCCCACCCTCTCCTCCCCACCGCGTCTCTCCTGCTCCGCCTCCTCCCTCTCGCTCTCTCGCTGCTCCTGAGTCTCCTGCAGCCCCCGACCCCCCAGGCCGCGCTGCCGGGCCCCGCCCTGCAGCAAATACTGGAGCAGCAGGTCCGAGGCGAGGTCGGCCAGCCGCTCTTCCTGCGCCGCGGCCTGCCTTGTGGCTTCTGCCTGCCGCCGCCCGGCCTCTACCTGCGCCAGCCCTTGCTGTAGTAGGCGCTCCCCCGCCTCGGAGCCGCCCAAGAGTGAGCTCTCCGGCCGGCGCGCCTTGGGGAAGGGGGCGCCCAGGCCTTGGTACGGCTTGGATAAGGGTGCCAAAGCCTCTCCCAGGTGTGTTTTGGGGGAGGACACTCCTTCCCCGAACTGGTGGGCTTCGGGAAGGGGCCCGTTCTCAGGCATACGCGCCTGGAATTGCGAAGGAGCTGGGGGCGGCAGAGGCGCGCGCTCTGGGACGCGCGCCTGGAACTCTCCCCAGGAAGCGCGCCATACGCGCTCTGGCCCAGGGCTCTCCAGATTGACTCGGGTCAGCGTGTGCGTGCGGGTTTCGGTCTCTGCTGCCGCCGTCTCTTGCTGGCGCTTGGCACTGCTCGGACTGAAATCTCGAAGTTCTTGGAGCAGTGACGCTAGCGCCTCTAGCTCCTCAGAGGGGTCTCCCGCTTCCAGACCGTTCTCCTGCGTCTGAGGGCGAGGCGGGACCGCGGGTGCCTGGGTCTCTGGAGCCGGTAGGCTGTGGGTCTGGCTGCGCACGGTCTCGGTGAGCAGAGCTTCTGCTGTGTCTTCAGCTTGCCCCTGCTGGGAGCCACCCGACGCCGGGGACGACGCCGGGCGGTCGAGTGCCTGCAGCAGCACCGCGGCCAGCGCCCGGGGATCCACGCCCTGGAAAAGCTCTCCCTCGTCCTGCGGCTCAGAATTTCGAGCGGCTCGGACGTCTGGGGCGCTGTCATCCTTTTGCCCGGACGTTGCGACCCCAGCTACTGGCTCTTTATGGTCAGAGCTGAGGGGAGGAGGCTGCGCCTCGGGGCGCCCCGGGGGCGCTGCTTCTAACCCCTTGATCAGTAGAAGGAAGCACAAGAGGGCGGAAGCCGGCAACCTGAGGGATTTCATGACCAAGGGGCTGCCGGAGACTGAAAAATAGAAGGAACCAAATAAAGAGGGGATTTCTGTAAGAATTCCGCGCTCTCTAGTTCTATGTTCCCTTCCCCCACCTTTAAGCAGGAAATCCGGGGCTTCCCTCATTCCCCTAACCTTACCCAGAAGAGGGACGTTTAGAAGCAAAGGAGGAAGATGTGCTGATCTCTGAAGTCGTGAAAATGGGAAAAGGATGCCTGCAACCCTCTCACCCAGTACTCCTCGCCCCCTTCCCTGAGCCATCTCACTGCCAGCGCCCACGTACTAAGCAGCAAGGATAGGGGGGAAAAATCTCTGCTCCCTCCCCACAGGACTCCCCGGATGGTGCGTGGGCGACTTCAGCAGCAAGAGAAAAGCTGCGACTCCCCCGTTTACCAGGGACCCTTACCAGGGGCTCCCCGCTGTGTTTTCTACACCCCCATCCGGGAGGAGAGAGAATCCTCCCTCACACCCACGGTTGCTAAGGGTTTGGGGGGCGGACAGTGGAGTATTTACCAGCCGGTGTCACGATGAGGGAGGTGGAGAGGAGGGTCGGGGCAGGGTAGGGACAAGGGAAGATCGGGACCCGTCCGCCTTGGCTTCGAGTGGTGGCTGGGCTTTGAGCGACGGTCGAGGTCTGACGTCCAGTGGGCTGGGCTCAGCAGGATCCGCACAGCTCCGGACTGCTCGCTCTCTAGGGCTTCAGCACGCTGGACAGCGCCCGCGCCTCCGCCGCCTTATAAAGGGGAGCGCGCGGGGTCACGTGGGTGCGCCCCGCCCCATTGACGTCAATGTTCATTCATGGGGAAGCGGGCGGGCGCCTGGTGGAGGGAGGACGCCCAGCGATTGGAGAGTGCGTGACTCTCCCGGTCTGCGCCTGCGCACTGAGGGCCTCAGTTGGAGGGGCGTGCGCTAGCCAAGCTCGGGGAAATGAATGAATGAATGAATGAATGAATGAATGCTGAGAAGGGCGGGGCAAGGGGCTATGAATGAATGAAGGAGAGACGAGGAGAAAAGGATGAATGAATGAATGGGAGAATGAATGGAAGGGTGGATGCAGAGGCGCTAGAAGGCGGGAGGGTGGGTTACAAAACAACTTGCAGCTGCCAAGCTTGCGTTGCTGAGCTGAATAGGAAGGGGGCACCCCCAGCGTCTGACTGGGCATCAGTAGGAGATTAATACTGGGGAGGGGGAGAATAAGGATTTGAAAGCTACGAAGGGGTCTGGACTCCCTACCCCTCGACCTCACGGTCCTTGGGGAACACGCCCAAGGACAGCGTGAACCTGAGAAGAGGGGCGGATCTGCTCTCCTGCGGGCGCTGTCGACGGATCTGCGGTGCGGGGTGCTGGCTCAGGTCCCCCGCAGATGGGTGGATCTTGCGGGTTTTGTACACATTGGAAAGGGTCCGAGTCGAGTCAGAAGAGAAAAGGGAAAGACTGAGGATGTGTGCCTTTGAGTCGTGTCTGTTCACGACTGGCTCTTGTCTGGAGAAAAAGGTGTGTCTGTCCTTCTGTCCGGCTGACTACCGTGCTTGTCAAGGCCCCCCCGCTGTGCCTCTTCTCAGTCCACTTCCCACCCTCCTCCAGCTTCTTTCCCTCCCGCGGCTCCCCCTACCCAAGGACGTTTGGAGGGCGAGACCAGACCAGGTGGGGAGGGGGTTGCGCAGGTAGGGGGGTGACTCAACTCCTTCTCTCTCCACCACTTAAAGGGAAGGTTTGAACGCAATGGGGGGGGGGGGGCGCTGCGACGTCAGAGTTAGACCCTCTCTGCCACCAGACCCTTGGACCGTATCTCCTGCCAGAGGGGTTGGGGCTGGGGGCTTGGATAGTTAGAGGTTCCGGGAGTGGGGGG